>NC_090989.1:40307045-40610075 GCF_041146395.1 Eulemur rufifrons
GGGAGAATGAAGCAATATGGTGCCTGCTGCTAGGCTTGGGTCTGTGGGGCAGAAGGTGCTCTAAGGGAGCTGGGAGCTTGGTGCCCTGTTTGCAAGAGGCTCACAACTCACTGGTGGCAGCCATCTCTGGGCTGGTGTTGGCAGTATCTCCAGCAGCTCAGGAACCCATTTGCAATCTGAGATACAAGGGAGGGGAAATTTAACCACTCCACGTACCCTCCTCACTGGTCTCCAAGACTCTTGGTGTTTAGACCCTGCCGATGTCTTCCTCCTTCCAGTTCTGCTCCACAACTTCTTCCCGTGGAGTGTTCTATAGTTTCAGGAACCCTTCCTTCTGACCCTTATTCAATCTATGTTAGTCTGCCTGTTTCTTTTTTTCACTTTCATGTGAAATCTATCTTTCTTGCAGAGACACTCTGGCTGATGGTTTTTCTCATCTGCCATCTTGGCTCAATTGAGATAGTTAAGTTATGAAGGGTTTTGAGTTCCAAATGTAAGAAATAAATGCAAATTATATCACCTCTTGATTTTATTAATTTTGTTTAAATCCAAAATAGATGCACTGTGCCGTTAGAATATTTCTTGAGTAGTACAAATGTATAGGATTTATACTTTCTCAAATATTCTGTTTCTGGAGCAGTATCAGAAATCACAAGCATTGCATTTCAACCTTCTGTGAGAGTGTTACAGAACCTATGCCAGCCTATCCACTGGGACATGTTATTCATATAGAAAAAAATATTAATCTTGCTTCTTATTTGGGTATACTGTCCTTTCTCTAATGTCCTTCTGACTTCTTTCCCCACCACTTAACTTGGCCCCCTTAAAATAAATTTAACAGAATGAGTTGTAATTCCTCCTGGGACAATGCATTTATAATATATATGTAACCATTCACAAGGAGGGATATGATGTCTTCTGTTTAGCAACCAGCCAAAGATGATAATAAAATCATTAACTCTTGTCAATATAAATGCTAATAGAAAAGGAAAATTGGATCCATGCCTGGTATCACATTTTCTCTGATAGGAAATTAGAACAGAGAAATTGAATCTGACAAATCTTAGCATTCAGAGACCCACATCAAAATTGTAGTCTGAAGTATACAATAAATGGCAGAATGCTTCTTAATTAAACTGTGCTTTTGTTAGGCCAGAATGAATAGCTTCTGCCTGGCCAACAAAGTGATCCACAGACTCTCGGAGGGACCCTTAAAAAATATAATGCAAAATAAAAGCCATAATGTTAGCAAAAATCAAGTTGACAAGCCTGCACTAATTATCTTTGGTATTACAACACTGCTAATGGAGCTGCAGTCTGAAAGATAATAGAGGTGAACTCATTAGCAGTGCCTTGAACTAATGTTTGTAAGGGGAGCATTTATTGTCTACTAGTTTTTACATAGCTCAACATTTTACATTAGCATATTAAATAGGGCTGTAACTTGATTTGTTAGCATTTTTTTTTAACATCTTAGTATAAATGAGGGGAAAAACAAATTTAAATAAATTGGAGAGTATGTAAGTCTTCATTGAAGGGCAAAGATCAAGGAATTATTAAAAGAATTGTATTTAAAATTTTTCACTTTTGAGAAAAAAGTTGAAAATATATTAAAAGTCAGTTTCAAAAACATTCCCATTAACTTTTACTTATGTAAATGAAAAACTAGTCTATAATACATATAGGTATATATTTTAGGTTTTTCCAGAGTTTGATTATTTTTAGTAAAATTTAAGCTTATTTTAGTAATAAAATGGAAATTGTTTCTATTGTTTTATAATAAGAAAAGTGTGTAAATTATGTGTTTGGGAAGTAAAAATGAAATAATCAGTATGACCAAGTTTTTGTCTGTTACTTTTGGTTTAGTTTAGTTTTGTTTGCTTGCTTATTTGAGTGCAAAGGAGTGATTGATTTAGTTAAAGACATGATGTTTTCTATTTCTATCCATCAATATCTATTTCAGTTCCTTCCTTACTCTTCCCCTCCTATGTAGGCATACACATACAAGATTAAGAATCTGTGTAAATGTGCAAGAAGCTTTATCACCTTTGAACAGCCACCATTTGAAATGACTGTAATGGCACTCAGTGTTTTATTTTGCTTAATGTGTAGTACTCTCTTTACTGTCCTATAGTACAGAAATTTTTATTAAGTGAATTCTCATTGTACTCAAACTACAGTAAATAAATCAATCTATGAGTTTTATCTATTCGAATATCATTTCAATGCCAATCTTTCTATGATAAATTTTTGTCAGAAATATTTCATTGGTAAAGAGGCTCATATAATCAAATGCCCTGTAAAGGAGGAACATACCTTAAGCACACTGTTTCTCCAATTTCTATGTATTTCTCACAAAGAAAATTACTATGTGTTTTCTTACAGATAATAGGATTCATGCTACCTGTATATTAAAGGAAATTAGCTATAATAATAAAATATATAATATTATGCTTCCTTAAAATTGTCATAAAGTCATATTGTTTAAATAATTAATCCACATCCATTTCAAACATATAACTTTCCCCTCTAGCCATCTAGTATCCCAGACAACTGCTAACACACAACCATATCAACAAACAAAACAAAGATCATGAATACATAGGTTCATATAAAAGATAATGCAGAAATTTAATAGCTATGTTTTAGAGCACTACATGTGTATGTTTATAGAATAATAAATGTGTGTCTGGTTCTTATGTATGTTGTATCTAGTACGCTTGAACCTAAGAACTTTGTAGATCAGTAGTTATAATTTTAAGAACACAGAGTGGAATTAGGACAGTCATGTGTCTCTTAAAAACGGGGCTATGTTCTAAGAAACACTTTGTTAGGTTATTTCTTTGTTATGCAAACATGATAGAGTGTAATTACAGAAACTTAGATGGTATAGCCTACTACACATTTAATTTATATGGTATAGCCTAATGCTTCTAGGCTACAAACCTCTATGGCATGTTACTATACTCAATACTGGAGGCAATTATAAAACAAGTATTTGTGTATCTAAACATATCTAAATATAGAAAAGATACAATAAAATTACAGAATTACAATTTATGGGACTGCCATCCTGTATGTGGTCTGTTGTTGACTGAAACGTCTTTCTGCCTCACATGACTTTATATTGAAAGTTACACAAAATTTGAATTGAAAGAAACGGAAAATGAAGAGAGAAAAGTTACATGACCTCTCCCTAGTCAGTTAGGAAAATTCTAATAATCTTAGAATTGGAGTTGCGTTTTAGGATGAGGATCTAGGAGAATTTTGACCTTGGAAAAACATGTTACTTGGCCGGGCGCGGTGGCTCATGCCTGTAATCCTAGCACTCTGGGAGGCCGAGGCGGGTGGATCGCTCAAGGTCAGGAGTTCGAGACCAGCCTGAGCAAGAGCGAGACCCCACCTCTACTAAAAATAGAAAGAAATTATATGGACAACTAAAATATATATATATAGAAAAATTAGCCGGGCATAGTGGCGCATGCCTGTAGTCCTAGCTACTCGGGAGGCTGAGGCAGGAGGATCGCTTGAGCCCAGGAGTTTGAGGTTGCTATGAGCTAGGCTGACGCCACGGCACTCACTCTAGCCTGGGCAACAAAGTGAGACTCTGTCTCAAAAAAAAAAAAAAAAAAAAGAAAAACATGTTACGTTACTCATTCCACTGCTATTACCCTGCACCTAAGAATAGCAGATAGTGAATCTAGACCTGACTATTGACATTGACATATGATCTTGAAGCACTCTGGAAAAGACAGCATGGCGTTTTTGTCATGCCTCGGAGAATGTATCTGCCTACTATGAGAGTTGTTAAAGGTCTCGATACTATCTTCTTTCAAATAGATCATAAAAAAAAATTTCAGCTGATTAATTTCTCCTATAAATGGATTGCTTTATTATAGTTTTATTTAGATTCTATTGTTGTTATGGAAACTATAACCAAACATTAAAAAATATTGCTAATCTATCTCTCTCTCTCTCTCTCTCTCTCTCTCACTTTCCTCTAGCTTTTTCCAGAAAAACATACATGTGGGTACCTCTGTCCTAGTCCATATCTATTAATAAGTAGGTTGATAAAAATGAAACTGTAAGAGGCAGTAACTTACTTTTAAAATAAAATAAAAACAGAACTTAAATTTTTAGTCTTTGCAAATACAAAGATCTTATTTTGCCAGTGTACCTAGAGTTCCACTTTTAATAATCTCATGTGATTGAAGGAAAACACTGAAACTGAAACTATCTAATGACGTTGCCGTGTAGATCAATGCGAAATAACCAAAGCCTTTTGAAAACATGGCATGTTATGAATGCAAATGAACAACCAAGATGTTAATAATTAATAATATATAAATACGTTTATTCTTTTTTCAGTAAATACAATTACATTGTCAGACATTTTCAGTATATTGCACAAGCAAAAGAAAGTTTAAGTAACTTTTTTTTCTCTAAAAATTTAACAATTACTGAACCAAAACATAAATGGTTATCATTTGACGGCATCTAAGAAACTTCATAGATATTTTCCAGGAAAATTTCCATTTGGCCAGGTGGTCACTACTTGTGCTCATTTGTTTGCTTGCTTGCTTTCTTGTACATGGGAAACACATATACCCCTCATTGTTATTACTGGGGCAGAAGAGCCTAAGAAAGATAAAGCAAAAGGTGGCATAGAAGACAGAAAGCCTCCAGGCCTATGGGGAGGCCTGACATCTGTGAAGGAGAGGGGAATGGAAGGGCGGCTGGCAGGAAGAGTATAATATAGTTTTTTAATGCTCTATGCCCCAGTTCTGAGGTCCTGGCTAGAAGCCACTCAGTGTCCCTTCTTAAGCATCTGATTAAGTCCATACTTTAACCATTTCCCTTATTGGCTCTCACACTGCAGGCCACTATGCAAGTTTCTTAATTGCCCCAGAGCCCAAATACCAGGCTACTGAGTACAGCTCCTGTGCCTTGGACACCACAAAATTATTTAAATTAGTCAATACACAGGGATGGGGAAATATAGCTAACCCTTTCTTCCTTGTCAAATGTAAGCTACCCCCTACAGCTCCAGCTTCCTGTTACCCTGTCCCCGGGTGCAACTCCAAATATGGCCCTGCCTGAGAGTTATGTCTTGTTTGGAAATACAGTCCCTAGGTATTCATGGAGGATTTTTTCCAAGACCCATTGTAGATACTAAATCCGCAGATGGCCAAATCTCACATAAAATGGTATGATATTGGCATATATAACCTATGCACATTCTTTCATATACTTTAATTCATCTCTGAATTACTTATAATACCTAATACACATATTCCCAGGTGCCACTGGCAGACAACTAGCAACTATGAAAGACCCAGATCAGGAGGAAGCCCGTGCTCTGTGGGTGGCAGAATGGCCACTGCACCGTGCCACATTGGGAGCTTGCCTGCCCCTGGACTTCAAATTTGTAGTCAGGGTCTGGGTATCTTTCTGTCCTTTACAGCAGGAAGTGGCTTGCAGAATTTAGTTTTTGATGGTTTGCTAATATAGGTGTGTGCTTTCACCTATATAACATAATAGCATCCGAACATGCAAAGTAGTATATTCTGTGAAGATTCAACAAAGCTCATTCATTTTGGCATTTTTGGCCTTTCAACAAATGCAGTTCAACCAGCTCTCTGTGTGAACTGAGGAGCTAAACAGCAATGAAGTACTTTAGGGACAATGCTTATAAAGAAATCTGATCTAGCAAGCTCTTCTAATCACCTCTGCAAATATTGTTATATTTTGACATTGTTTAATAAATGACATTGTTCTAATAAATGCAAGATTCTGCTGCAGTTGATTTTCTGCTTTACATTTGAAAAGTGTATCGATCACTTGACTTGAATTAATGATGCAAGTTTCTTAATTGGACAATCAGGATCAGGAAGCTGGATAAATGTTCAAACAGAACAGCTTCTCTTTTATTGACTACTTCATAGGCACTAACGAGATTATCATTTAGGGTAATTTTGCTTCTTCTACTGATTAAATATCATGAGTGTACAATATTGACTTTCCTTGAGGATAAAATGCAATTGAATTATTAAAACTCATTTTAATGACTTGGGATTTGCCATGTAATTTACTGCAGTCATTCTTGATTATTTTAAGAAACTAGATATTTTTTTCTATTTACTGAAAATTTTGTTTTCTACACAAAGTAGTCTGAACTGCTTTGGATTTTTTCTTAAAATCAGGATATTTAAACTTAAACTGTAAAATAAGACACTGGATTTCAAACCTTTGGATCTTCTTGAAAAATGCAATTCCTAAGATTTCCTGAAAACTATGACTGGCTTACTCCAAGGTCTTGATGATTGGGGGAAAAAAGATGCATTATGAGGAAATTAGAGACCATGGTATTGAGAACAGTGGTTTCCCTAGAATTTCTGTAAGTAGGTAGTGAGGGATTCCAGGTCTCCCAGTCCTGGTGCTGCTCCACCTTAATCCTGTCGCAAGTGACTGCCATACCTGGGGGAGAAGGAAATACCTTACAAATCTGCCAATCAGAACTTAGTGTGCCAACTGCAAAAGAATACAGAGGACTCTCTAGTTCAGAGGCCAAGCAGCATAGGTACAATAGAATCTGGAAAGTGACCTAAAACAATAGCTGTCAAAGAGGCTCATAGGAGATCTGCATGCATAGTAAGACTCAGGTCATATAACTCCCAACTATCCAATCAGAGTGGTTGGATGGCGACGTCTGAGCCACGAGGGAGGTCCCAATCCACACACTATAAAACAAGAGCCAGACCATAACCAAGACCTTTTTTGCCCTCTTTTGCTATGACACTGGGTCCAGTCATCATCCATGGTGTATGTATGTCACCCTGTAAACCTATATCTTGCTCTTGCTCTATACTCCTATCTTTCTCTCCTCAATAAACCCCATTTTTGTGCTTGCCTTACTTTGGTGTATCTGGTAATTCTTCAGCCATGAGCATGCCAAGAACCAAGATTTCAGACTGAAACCCAACATTTGTACTTCTTTTCCATCTCCTTCCCTTCTTTTTCATCTTTTTAATAATCTATATCACTCCTGATTGCATACGCATTTTCAAAAGCATCCACATGTCTCATCTCCTTTGATATCCCAATTTGAGGCAGGGGTTATTTTCCACATCTTATAAATAAAAGTATTGAATATCAAGTAATTTTTTATTTGCTTTACATCAAAGAGTTAGTAGATGGCAGACTTGGAATTAGAATGTATGCCTTTTTTCCTCCTTAGATTGCTTCATGGTCTGATCCAAACTCTTCATCTGACTACACATTGATTAGAAAATTATTAACGTGTTGGCTTGTGTATGTGTAACATATGCAGTATATTTATATGACACATTTGGAAGTAAACATTGTTATTATCACTCCTAGTTGTTTTTTTTCCCAACCTATCTAAATGCATATTCATTAGTAAAGGCTTCTTATATTCAGCATTTACTTTCAGATGTGATTTGAAACAAGTGGATAGAAATAAAGTTTTCATGTTACTTCTTTTAAGAAGAACTAACAATATAAAGTCCTAAATGAAAGGCCTTCTCCAAGTGATATATTTTTCAATTTATTTTTTGTTTCTAATACAACCATATCTGCAATCTGGTAGAGAAGAAGAAATGAGAATTTGGCATAAAGTCGGGTATCCTCCAGTCCAGCACATGTTCCCACAGCATAGGGTAGATTGAAAATTAGTTCATTATTTATTCTCCATGTGCTTCCTGGAAAGCTAAAGGAGCTATGGGAGTCCTGAACTGCTCTAATTGCTTTCTATTCATGACTTTTCACATAGGTCATGAATATGCTTATTAAATATAGGTTCACTGAATCGCATAAATCCTTTCACTGGGCTCATCACGGTGGAGACCACCCACCCACTCACCACACTGAGTTCTTTCCAGGAGCAAACAGGTAGGTTACAAGTGTTCCTGAAACACAGAAGCAGTAGTCTCTGAATCCAGCTTCAGTATCCAAAGCCTTTGTAGTCAGTCAGTTACCCCAAGTGAGATAGAAAGAAGCTCCAAGTATATAATTAGTGTTATTCAGTCTCAAGTTGAGAAAGAGATTACTCAGATAAGGTATTTTCTGAGAGATCTGCTACAAATATGTAATTTCCAGAAGTGAAGACAGAAAGGAACACCATCATTCTTATTCCGTAAACTCTAAAAATTAAAGTTGTAAATATGAACAAATAGCATTCTCCCTGTTTGACCATCTAAATGATAAGAAGGAAAAAAACCCACAGATTCTCTCAGTCAGGGAAAATTTGAGCCGTCCTCTGGTTCCTTCTATCTAATGTATCATCTTTATATTATCTGCACTAAAATTTCACCAGTTACAAATTCATTAATTTTTTCTGCAAATGTTTCAATAAGACTTTAGAGTACTTAGATGTTGAATATGTAAATGACAATACAATAATGGAAGGACTGCTGCCTTTAATAGAAAATTATCTTCTTTATTTTTATATAAAGCCAAAATAATCTTTTTATTGAAAAGTCATGTTGTGATATGTTATGAATTGAATAATACTTCCATTTCTTTATTATCTTATTCAGCAAAAATTTTGTGTGCCTACTCTGTTCAGAGATTGCTTGAGATTAATCACTGAATAAAAAACAAAGATCCTTCCTCTCTTCATAAGGAGGAAGCACATTTAATGGGATGAATCCACTAAATCATATGCTACCAAAAAGATGGTATACTTGGCCATAGCCTTGTCATTGCCCCATGTAGACATAAATAGGATATTTCTATTGGAGAATATTGAAGAGTAGGCATAGATAATGAGAGATGGCATTAAGTGTCTTTCAGAAGCAGCAGAAGAAAGATGGCAGAAGTTTGTTGTGTCAAGAATTTCAGGACTCAAAACCCCCCAGAAATGTAGGCGTCTTTGACAGAACTTCCTGAATAGCAGAATTATCAACATATGTGCTACGTTTGTTTGTTTGTCGTTGTGTGTGATGACCTTTTTAGCTGATGTAAGAGTGGCCATTTGTTTAGAGTTTCTCAGGCCTGGACATGTACACACGCTGCTTGATAATGCCTGTGAATCGAACTAATTGAGTCTGGGAATTTCTTTTCCACCATCCTCAAACCCAGTCCCAGTCTTCTTGAACCCTGTGCATAAGACATTGAGTTAGTCCATCCTGCAAATCTAATGTTTTAAAGAAGATGCTTAGACATCTTTCTTTCCTCAACTAACTTTCTTATTTCTTTGATTCACTGTCTTTTCCTTTTATTTCTGGACCTCAACTACCTCCCTAGTGTGCCCCAAAGTATAATCATTTTTTATATTAGAAACTATTCTAAATCAAGTACTCCTCTATATCTCCCATGAGTCTTTTGCTCTAATTGTCTTTCATGTTCTTTAAAGAATTAGGTTCTGTTTAACTATAAATAAAAATTTATACAAAGAACATTCAAATGGGATGCTTACCATTTCTGGCATAATAATGGAATCTTTATTTTAATATTAATGATTATTCTTTGGGTGGAATAGAGAAATACAGACAAACAGTTTCAAGAGTGAATGAACAAGGCCATTTGAAAAAGAAATGGTAAATTTTAATATAGCTGCCACAAAGAAATATTATTACTTTTTCATTGTTTAGAAGCAAAGCCCAATAAAATAGACATCTTTCTCACATTATATTGTGATCTCCCTTCATAATTTTATTATTTTCAGTGTGAAATGATATTGTGATGATTCTCCTCTTTTCAAGCTTTTAGTAAAATAAATTTGTTTTGAATTTGAATTCAAAAGAAAACTTCACTAGTCCCATCGAGGCAATCTTGCCGATCAGCAACATTTGGTGCAAATAGTAATCAAGCTTCAAAATTATGCAAAACATTGTCTATTTCTCAAGAATTTCACTGAATTATTTAAAACTCCATGATGGAAACAAGCACCAGCTGTGGTGTGAAGGAGGTGGGAATTGTAAATATGCACAAAGGATTGGAACGCTCAGTGAGCATAATTCATGTAGTTGCACACCCTTCCTCTGGCTGGACTCTAGTAAAACCACACTGAAACCTAACTGTCTAACATACATCATTTACCCAAAGAGAATTTTTTTGTTTTCAATTAAAAAGTGCTTGTCCCAATATCTTGCCATCTGTTTAAAACTTTTGAGTAATATTATATAACTTCAGCTCATTTGTATGGGCAGTTTATTGATGTGAAGTTAACTGCATAAGGTGTGGCTGAAACGTATAGCAATGGCTTAACCTCAAATGGCATCAAAGCAAGGATCAACAGCATTCTCTTCTCAAAAGATTGTCACTTTGCAGATAACCGTGCATGATAATTTGGTCAATAAAAATAAAATCATAATAATTAAGGAAGCAAAGACAAAGGCAAAAAAAATGAGGAGCTATTTTTTTTTTATTCAGGACATTATGGGGGCACAAACATTTTGTTTACATGTAATGAATTTGCCTTGCCCAAGCCAGGGCTACAAGCCTGCCCTTCTCCTGTACAGTGTGTTCTGCTTCCATTAGTTGTGGGCTTACCCACCCCCCAAGGTCCCTCCTGACCAGCACTCAATGTGTATTACTACTACACAAACACCTTAGTGTAGATCAGTTAGTACCAATTTGATGGTGAGTATATGTGATGCATGTTTTTCCATCCTGATGATACCTCACTTCGAAGGATGGGCTCAATCTCTATCCAGGATAGTATAAGAGATGCTAGATCACCATTGTTTTTTGTAGTTGAGTAGTATTCCATGGTATACATATACCACATTTTATTAATCCACTCATGTATTGATGGGCACTTGGATTGTTTCCACATCTGTTTCCACATCACAATTGTGAATTGTGCTGCAACCAAGGAGCTGTTTTATTTTTTTTCAAGGAGCTGTTTTAAACCTAAGTATTATTTTCAATTATACTGAGAGCATAGTAGAAGTGGCAGACTCGGCTGTCTTGGCACATCTCTATTGTACAGCACAATATGCAACAAAATTCCATAAGCCAAACACATGTAGCTATGGTAATGTTTCTGCCCTTCTATCAAAACCCAAGGTGGACATAAAAGGATGAAAAGGAGTGGGAATGTATATTGACCTGTTTGCTGTATTTATATTACTTTATTGGCCTATGATCTAGAGAGCCACTTATCAATGACACTTTCAACAGGGCAGTAAGAGGCTAATATTCATGCTCTTTCTTCAGAGCATTTCATACTCTCTCTAAAAGTAGATACTATTTCTGTGATTCACATATTTCTCTTGAGTTAGGAGATGTGTCTGAGACTTCTATTATGAATGCTTGGAAATTTGAGAAAATCAGAAGAATAAAATATGGTCTCTCTCTAAAAGGAATTTAAAATCTTGTTAGTTAATATGTGTGATTTACCAAACCAGACACCTGCGGCTATTAACATTTAAAGAATGCCTATGTTGCTCATAAATTTGATGAAAATAAACAAACATTTAAAAAATTAAATTTCTGAGTAATATATATTAAAACAGACATGAGGAAATATATCTTTCTTGTTGATACATTAGGAAAATGGTTCCTCTGTGAATAAGTATAAACCTGTCCAAAGAGGTGATGAATCTTTTCAAACCTCTTTATACGTTGGAGACCATAAAGGAAAAAAATAGTCAAGGTTATGATATTACGCAATTAATTTGAAAACAATTGTTTCTCCTGGCCGGAGTATGACTTGCCAAAACAACTTCCTGCTTTGTGGCTTCTCTCCCTCAATGGAAGAGACAAGACAAATGAGACATTGAGAGGAAGAATGAAAAAGGAAATTATTATTAGAAAGAGAGTAGGTACCTTGGACATCAAAAAGGGAAAAAGAAATGGGAGGATGTTGGAAGACCTAGTGGCTAAAAGAGCTTGGGACAGATCATATTGTAGATCTGAGTTCAATAGTAACTTAATTAGCTCTATCCCAGAGAGAGTAAGTTAAACAAAGAAATTCTCAGGATGCATTTTTTTCCTCTGTTTCATGTACCAAAAGGAAGTGCTTCTATTATATGTTGTTTCACAGAGCATGTGTTTAGTCATATTCTAAGTAATCTTGCTTGAAATAATATGGCTTTATTGAAAACACAAGCAGGAAACAAAAAGTGCTTATGTCTTAGATGAGGATTGTCATGAACGTTTTGCACAATTTCACTGTACAATGTGTCTATTCTAAGTGTATGTGACATTCTAAATTGCCTGTGGGAAAGCATGAGACCAAAGAGAAATTAAAGTAATTCCTAAACTAGAGGGAAAGCCTAAGCCTTCACTCATTTCATTTCACATAATGAATAAAATTGCTTGCTGTATTGGTAAATACAAACTTCTAAAGCAAGAGTGATAGAGGAATTTTTATTTATTACCTTTAAACACTTTAAGTGTGTTCTTTTTAACTTTTCAAAAAGAAAGACTTACTGTGGGCAAAATTTGAAAAAAAAACATATTGATATAGTATGCTAAAATCAGCAGATTGCTTTTACATGCATAATGTAGTTTAATCATTATAACCGCCTTGTAAATTGGTATCAACATCTTAGTTTTACTGATGAGAACTGAGGAGGTTGAATGATTTACTCCAGGTACCCTAAATAAATACTGGCAAATTTTGGACAGAAACCAGAGCTGCTGACTCTATGTTCAGTACTTTTTCCACCAAAAATGCATATTATGTTGTTGTTTTCTCCCAACTTCCTTGTCTCCACCCCCTATTAAGTCATCAGTACTTCTGTTAATTCTGTTTTTCTCCACAGTCTTTGCAGCCTTTACCTTCTTTTGCAGGGCAGAGTCATCTAAGTAGCCAATTGAACACTCTGAACTTTGGCCATTTCAAACATGATACTAGTAGAGTAAACCTACACCTTTATTGAGTCCTCAATATATTTTATGTGAATTATCTAAGAATGCCAGAAAAATCCTGCCAAAGTAGCTATCTAGCTACATAAATTTCATTTTCCCTAAGGAAATAGACATATTAAAATAGAACACATCTTAAATCCTCAAGGCCACCAACTTGGTTAGACATGTCTACACAAAATTGTAAACCCCACCTTATGTTGTTCCTTCTTTCATTCTTTCTAAGTTCCCACTCAGTACCTCCTTTCAGGTCTTATTTGTCTACCTTCCTCCTATTTTTCATCCCGGAAGTCCTCCCAGAGACCCATTTTGGTCTGCTTTTAATCTTTTCCTAAAATATATGATATCTTCATGTACTAATATACTGCAGTGATCATTGCATGGTCTGTTCTCCAATCATTGATTCAGTAAATATTTGCTATGTAGTAGAAGTTGTGCTAGGCATTGGGGACAAAAAAATATATGGCATCTTTTAAAGGTTTATTTTTCCAAGTCACTTTCTCTAATACAAAGAAAAATATAAATGCAATAGATGATGCATTGTTAATAGATGGTGTAAAGAGCTTCAGAAACACAGTAAAGGAAATAAATTGGTGGGAAGATGGATGTGGGTGAGGTGTTAGCGTATGAACTGACCTTAAAGATAGAATTGGGAGATCGCAAGCAATGTGGCATTCCAGAAAGAAGCAGTACAATATGTACAGTCACAGAACATGGAAGAGCATTATGATTTTGAAGGCTGGCTGGATGTAGATATTTATTTGGAAGTGGCAAAAGATAAAGTTCAGAGAGTAGGTAAGAGCTAAATTGCAAACAACCCTTTATGGAACATCAAGAAGCAAATCCTTTATCTATGGGTAACAGGACCTACTTAAGGATTTTTAAAAGGGGAATAATGTAATCAGCTGTATGTATTAAAAAGGCGTGTTGATGGCAGTAAACAGAATGGATTAGAAGAGGAGAAAGATAGGAGGCAGGGAAAAGAGTTAGAAAGTAGTTACATCCAATTATGTCATGATGAGAATTTTAACTATGACAGAAGCTAAAGATAAGTGGAAGATCAAAACGATTTTTAAAAAACAGAAGTGTCTGTAATATACATAAAGAACACAGAAGATAGCTGTGGGGAAAGGATAGGTTCAAAGTGAAAGTCACAGACTATGCGAAACTTATAATTCAGCAGGATTTTCAAAGTGAATGATTGCCACTCTGAAGGACATTACAGTGGTGGAGGAGAAAATGTGGTGAAGCTGTTCTGAAGTGGGAGATGTCACATGTCATCTAGGATAATGGATTGAAAGGAAAGATGAAACTTGCAGGTGGTAAAACCACCGTGAGTCAGAAATTCTTGGTTTTTGGAGGAAAATGTCTCAGTGGAGAGAGAATTCACTCTCTGGTGGAATTGTGAGCCCCAAAGGGAATCTGACATCTCATCACTGTCTAAAAGACACCCTAAGGCCGTAACACATTTGCTAATGCATTAGAGCTCCATGGTACCATCAGCTAACCTTCCAAGAGTTAGGATTGCTTAGAGTTCTCTCCTGTAGGGAGATACAAGTTTGTACCTTTCTTCAGACAGGAACCACAGAACATAAATTATTCATTTAAGAATAAGGCTGAACATAGAGATTAGAAAGACACTCAAGCAGATGATTTAATTCAGGACTCTTACCCCCCACCACCAAAAAAAAAAGTAGTCTCTCAAGAGTCAATAAGAGAAAAATCTGTAAAATATCTTAAAGCATTTCAGGAGGTAGCTGCCAGTGAAGGAGCTGAAAATGAGATTGCTGGGATAATCATGTCAAAAAGTAGACTCCTGCAGAGAACCCACTGAGGCAAAAGCAAAACAGATGTGTTTGACAGGTCGGAAAATGGCAGCAAAAGAATGAAACACTGAATTTGTAAATTTATTTAAAAAAAAAAAATCAGCTTCCCTGAGGGTTTTTGCTCAGGGACTTCTGAGTAAAGTAAAAGAACTTGTTAGAAAGAAAAAATGAAATTATATTTTTAAGGGCTTAGGACAAAAATAATTAAATAAATGAAACAAGTTTAAAATCATAGACTTTGGGTATTAAAAGTTTCCTTAGCATCAATTCCTTAGGCTACCAATACGGAGAAAAGAAATGTTAATAGAGCCCATGTGACCAAAAGAAAAAATTAAACGGGGCAGGGGAGAAAGCTGATATGCGTTAAGTAGCTACTATGGCCTGAACACATTTCTAGATATTTTACATATGTTTTCTCATTTAATCTTCATAAAAGTCTTATGAAATAGGAATTATTTTCCTATTACATAGGGAAGGTGACTGAAGCTGGGAGAGGTTAAGTAAATGTATTTACTTATATAGCTATCTTGTTCCAGAAAAGATTCCAAAGGTACAAGAATGATTAAAGTTACTTACAATATGGCAAAAATAGTAATTGTAAAGTGGTGAGACAAATGCTAAAAAAAAGAGTGATATAAAACAAAGAGGACATAAAACTACATTCTTCCTTAAATCTAAAAATGGCTTAGTTGAACACATCTCTCTGATACTTAATGACAAAGAAACATGATACTTCACCATTTTATGGCTCTAATTCTCTCAAGAGAATTATTTCTCAGAGTTTCTGGAAAGCTATCATTAACCATAGGAAATCCTCCAATTTTTTGTTCATGAAGTTCTTATGGGGATCCAGGATTTAGCAAGAAAGTCAAAGAAGTTCTCTAGGTATGGCTATTACCTAATAGTGCATTTAAAGCAAGTTACCTTTTTAAACCAGGTTTGAGCAAAATTTGCAAGAAGAGTATGGTTGAGGATTTAGTTGATGAATGATTATATTTGGCTTTAGGGCAATACAAATTATTTCTAGAATATACAGAAAATATTAAGGGGAAAAGATTTTTTCTAAATTTAGGATGCATTTGTGAGCAATCTCTGTATGGAGAATAAATGATGGACTATGACTTAGGGAATACTATTATGAATAAGCTGTAAGACTGCTTAGACACACACATAAAACACCATATATGAGAGAGAGAGAGAGTGAGACTTGTTCCTCCTTGTTTATTATCTGAAATTGTATGCAAAGGCAATAGATCCACTCTAGCATTATGGGAGAAGGATCTTAGGGTGATGATGTTGGAAGAGTTAGATGAGAGGTACTAGAATAAAGTAAGCCTACAGGGACAAAGCTGAGGACATAGATGGGTTGAGCAAACCTGACAGAAAGAACAAGAAAGTGGGGGGTCTGTAATGAATGGAAGGATGTGCCCCTGGCTAGTTGCCTCCCCGAAGATTTAGCCAATAATTGCCTGGAAGGAATTCATATCAAGGGTAAAATTAAAACAAAAATCTCCAATGTATCATTTTCCATGTCTACGATATATTTAAATTTACTAAACATACAAAGAAACAATAAAAGTAAACTAGAATTTAATTACAACAATAAAATCTTCAAATAGTTGGACACCTGCAACACACTTCTAAATTCAGGGTCAAAAAGGAAATCACAAGAGAAATTAGATTTCAAATTGGATGATAATACCACTACAATATATCAAAAATGGGAAGGCCATAACAGAGAAAAACAGCAAAGCTAAATAAACAAACTAGAGGGAAAATTAACAAATCAAAAATTGTTTATTTGAAAAGATTAATTAAGGAAGTAGTAATATTTCCCAACTTGTTTTATGAGGCAAACAAAATCTGACAAGGATATTAAAAAAAAAATAAATTAAAGATAGAGGCAAAAATAATTAGGAAAAAGCCAGCAAAGCAAATTTAACAATTCATAAAAAAGACAATGTACCCAAATCAAGTGAGATTTATCTCAAGAAAGCAAGAGTAGTTCAATATTCAAAAATTAATCAATGTAATTGACCACATTAACAAGGATAGCAGAAAAATTATATGGTAATCTTGGTATTAAATTAAATGCTAGATGGAAAGAAGAAATGATGTATGAGGAAAATACTCCTACCATAATTCAACACTTGATTAGAACCTAAAAAGATGATGGTAGATATGAGGGTGGGAGGAAGGTTTCACAATCTAAATAAAATGTAAGAAATAAAATCTAGTGATGACTGAGGTGGCAATTAATACAATAACCCCTATGTGCTGTAAGAGTTCAAATAAACCTAAAGCTAGTGAAAATTGTCAGAATTAAAATGGAGTCACTTGGGTTAAAAACAAAAAAACACAACAAAGCAAACCCTAACAAATAGAGCTGGTGAAGGCCATGAAGAGAGGGTTCTCATGAACAAATGCCTGATAATAAGAACTATCACAAAAGTCTGCAAAAAACACAATCTTGCACAAAGTCCATCATAAAAATTACACAAAAATTACTTCTGTGAGGACATCTGCCCAGCAACTGCTTTTCTAACCCCAGACCGGTGCCATTCTTGTTGTTGATCCTTGTTGTAGCCAAACAAGGTTCAATACAATTATGTAATTCTTATTGTTTCTTTAAAACCTGTTTTTTTTCTTTACCTTCCTGAACATACCTATAGTTTACTATGGCATGTGTATTCCCATTGCAATGCACTATCTTTGAATAAATATAATATTTTTAGAGAGCCTCTCTCTGTTGTTATTTAGGTTGATACAGATTGTCCAGAAGCAACACCTAAAACAAGATCCCTTTTAGGAGGAATCAGAGATTTTTGGAACTGGTGTGTTTAGTACTCAGCTGAGCCCTTTGAGCTCTCCACTGCCGTGGGTCACCTTTGCTGCCCTGGTAAGTGTTCCCTCAGGTTAAGCCTCCCACTTTTTGGTTGAGGCTTTTTTAATGTATTTGAGATTTGTTTTGGTTATAAGACTACTTTAGTAAAGAAATTTGTTTCCCTTCTGGGATGATGAAAGACTTTTTGTCTTTTGTGGAAAGTCCTTTTGGTATAAAAACATGTGTCCTTCTGGTTTGAGCACTCCGGTTTCTACAGAATTTACATTCTGTCTCTGAGGCATGTCTTTTCTTGATAAATTTACTTTTGTTCTTTCTGCATGCTTAATTTAATTCTTTGTTTCCTCTGTATATCTGGGTTAAAACTTTTTGTGAACACCCTGATTTTGGTTTCATTTTGGTTTAGTTACACGTCTATAAATTATTTTACTCTTTCCCCTTACTTGTTTCTGAAAATATTCTGATTAATAATTGCTATTATTAATAATCTTAATAAGATTATTCTGAAATAATCATGCTAAATGGTGCATGCAGGATGGCTAGTTAAAAGCCATCAGGGCAGTTGCCACCATCTAAAACACTGGTCCAAACTCCTGAAATTGTCTGACAGTATTTATAGGATTTTCTTTGCTCTCAGCAGATTATTAAAAAATAGAATAAGATTGTCAAGCATTAAGTCATGCTAGGTTTTCTGAGACTCCAGCCAGCTACAAAGTTTTCCCTTCATGAACATTTTTGGATCAATGGCCATCACAGGGACCAATTGAACTCCCCAAGCTTGTTTTTTTCTTAGTGTTAGGTAGATAGCAAGGAATTACAGGTCTCCTGGGGGAAGAAATGGGTGTTTTGCCTTGGTGCTGCCTTGAGCAATTGCCCCACCTGGGAAGAAAGACAAGCTTGGGCCCCAGACCCCTGTCTTGGCGCCATCCACCTTAATCCTGTCCTGAGCAACTGCCATACCTGGAGGAGGAGGGAAACACTCTACCAATCTACCAATCAGAACTTAGTGCACCAACTGCAAAAGAATACAGAGGACTCTCTAGTCCACAGGACAAAAAAGAATTCAGAGGACACTCTAGTCCAGGGGCCAAGCAGCATAGGTATAATAGACTCTAGAAGGTGACTTAAGATAACCTAAGGCTAATCATCATGTCATTAGCTTAAATCTACCTTGTGGTTCATCCCCCCAAATGGGCTTCAGAGAGGCTCACAGGAGATCTGCATGTGCAGTAAGATTCAGGTCATATAATTCCCAACTGTCCATCAAAGTGGGTTCCATGATGACATCTAAACCACAGGGAGGTCCCTATCCAGATACTGTAAAACAAGACCCAGACCATAACCAAGGTCTCTCTTTTGCTATGACAAGGGGTCCAGTCATCATCTGTGGCTTATATATCTTGCTCTGTAAACCTATATCTTGCTCTTGTTCTGTAATCCTATCTTGCTCCCCTTCAGTAAATTTCACCTCCTGCTTGCCTTACTTTGGTGTGTCTGGTCATTCTTTGGCCAAGAGCACACCAAGAACCAAGAACACAGAACGAGATTGCCAAACCCGACATTAATACCAAATTAAGAAAATGAAAGTATAGAATTAACATATAACTTAGAGTCTTCTAAATTCTAAGTCTATTTTTATTTTTCTGCCTACTTTGAATTTGCTTGCTGACTTTTCTACTAGCACTGCCTATGGTATTCTAGCCAGGATTTAAAAAAAAAAAATCATAATGGGCTTTCAAATTAATGGCTTTACAAATTAAGTAGCTTCCTGGCAACCAACAACCTAACCTAGAAGTCATCCTTTTTCATGCAAATTTAGATTTTCTGGACAAACAATTGCTTAGGGTGATAGAACAGTGAATTCAACGTAGTCTAAAAGAGAAAGAACTAGAAAATAGTTTATAAAAGTTAGGCTTGCAGGTCAAACAGATCAAAATCTTGAGCTCAGAGCAACAATATAAGGTATTTGTCCAACATAAAAATTGCTTTGTCTACCATGCAGGGACCAGAAAAAGATGGGAGGGGGTATCAAAAACCTGCTAAAATGCTTTCCCACCACAGTGAGTGATCAAGCAAACAAGACTGACAAATGAAACAGATTTGTTACTAAAAATTTATTTACTTGGATATTTTGGGTTTTTTAATACAATTCAGCCAGTCCTAGCTAAAATGTAAACATCGAAAATTTAACCCTAAACTCATTTGAAACTGAAAAAAAGAAAAAAAAAAGAGTGAACAAGATCTTTTTTTAAACCAAACTGCTTTACCCAAAATTTTGGTTCTCAGCTTTTATTAGATCACCTATAAGGGAAAATAAAGGTTAGGCATATGAAAAGGTCCCATTTGGTTAAAAATATGATTTGGATTCAACAGTCTTTTATAAACTGGTGAGTTTGTATTATTATCTCATGACTAAAATTCTAAAATGAAAGCTATCAGATCTTGTGTGTGTATATATGTTTAGATGTGTTTGCATGTACACACACATGTTTTATGTTGTATGTTGTGTCTACATGGCAAAATCTGATATAATTGGCCAGAAATCCCTGAAGAATTCAATAAGCACTTGATATAAAATATATAGTAATTAATCCAAGTGTCTTATTGTTCACATGAGTTAAGTGAATCCTTAATACATAAGCTGTTTTTTTTTAAATTATTGGTAAAATAAAAATGGAAACGTCTTTAAAATTGTCAGCATACATTTTTGCCTGGGTTTGCTGGTCAGACTGTTTTACATTTGTTTCTGACAGATGTTTTAAAGTTATAAAACTATAAACCCAACTTAAAACAGAATAATCTTTGTGTGACTCTTTGCTAAGTAAGACTAATAGTATTATTGGCTTAATAAAAACAACTGTATCTTATGAGTTATTGGCAAAATACCCATATATTTAACCTTAATGTTCTTACTTAGGCGAACACCTGATGTTCACAGGCTATAAAAATGGATAACAGAAAAATAATTTGAAATGATGACCTTTTTTTTAATATCTCAGTTTTCACAAATATTCTAGGTGTAATTATTAAAATTAAATAAATTAGGTGACTGTAAACAGTATAAACATTTATAAAGAAACTCTTTGTGTAATTTTAAATATTAGTTATGCTATATTAAATTAAATGATAGATACTTATTAAATGGGTCATTTCCAAGTAACACTTTAAATAACTGAAACAAATTGTTAAACATAAATATGTTTGTTCTTGGCTTCCTATATTTTGTAAAAAGAATAAATATATTTCGGTCTATTCATACACATAAAAATGTTATGGAAAAACATGATTCCAAAAGTTATGAAAAGGTTCTCATCTATGAAATACTGCTATATGATAGTTTAAAATTAATAGCTTTCTATGTTCTCACTACAAAGTAATTTAGGTTACTAAGAGTTAAAATTTTGGCCGGGCGAGGTGGCTCACGCCTGTAATCCTAGCACTCTGGGAGGCCGAGGCGGGTGGATTGTTTGAACTCAGGAGTTCGAGACCAGCCTGAGCAAGAGCAAGACCCCATCTCTACTAAAAATAGAAAGAAATTATCTGGCCAACTAAAATATATATACAGAAAAAATTAGCAGGGCATGGTGGCATATGCCTGTAGTCCCAGCTACTAGGGAGGATGAGGCAGGAGGATCGCTTGAACCCAGGAGTTTGAGGTTGCTGTGAGCTAGGCTGACGCCACGGCACTCAATCTAGCCCGGGCAACAGAGTGAGACTCTGTCTCAAAAAAAAAAAAAAAAGAGTCAAAATTTTAATTAATATATATATATAAGTCTGTATACAAAATGTACCAAATAAAATGAAATGTGTTTTTGATATGAAAATTATGAGAATGATATAAAAATTATCCTTAATTGAGATAAAAAGAATAATTTTGTCTAATTCAGAGGTCATTTAAAGTTTCTTACAAAATATGGGTTTAAAAAGAAAATATTAACAGAAACAAGATACAAAGAAACAAGTATATAGGAGAAAAAGATGTGAAGAAAGTTATAGGTATGAAGACATATTTTTGGTGAGAAAGGTTAAAAAGAAAAAAGAATAATTTTGTATGAGAAAGAATTTTGTGTGTTAAATTTTTATCCTAAAGTAAAATGACTAACTGGTTATTTAAAAAAGAGGAAGCTAAGGACAAAGAAGAAAGTCTAAGAATGTTGTCAAAATTCTATGTAAATTGTAAAAAGTTCATAAAGGAAAGATTTATGAAAGGAATTTTGCCTGTGATCAGATTGGCTATAATTAGAAGATAATTATTTATAATTCAAAAGCTTGAGCTTTGATACTACATTTTGGTTTTTTTTTTTAATTACTTGGGAAAACTGAGCTTTGAAAAGGTTAAGGTTTATTACATTCATGTAACTTTCTGAATTGCTTTTAAAGGCTTTGATTATCACTCTGGTTAAATAAATGACTATCAGTTCATAGTCACCTGTGACCTTGTTTTGATTAAATGTTTTAAACCTTTGACATCTTTGGCAGGCTCCCCCAGGAACAAAATTCTACATTAAGTCCTTTTGACCTACAGGTAACTTTTGGATTTTTCAATTGGGTCCCTGGAAAGCCTCAAAGAATGTCTCTCTCATCTCGTAAAGATACTTAATAATAAATTATATGGGAAACATTGTAAAAGGATAGGTGATGCTAGACTTTCTTTCAGTTACACTTAGTTCTTACTTAGTGAACACCTGGTTATGTTGTTGATATGAATGTTCCGAAACTGTATAAAACTCTTAGAAATATAGTGTAGCATCAATCATAATTCTGAATATTATGTCTTTTGCCACAAAAATACTAAATTTCCTTGTCAATTGCTGATTACAATGAACTCCCACCAGATTTTTAACCATGGTTATTCTAAATCTTCTTATTCACAGTTACTTTTTGAATTCTTCTCTAAGAGCATTTATAATCAGATTCATGGGGAAAAATTTAACAAGTATTCTTGAATATAGATTTCTAATAACTTTAAGATCAATGGACTAAATAAAAATTTTTCCAGGATTCTAATGAAGAAACTGATGAATTCATGAAACTGCTAATCAAGATCATGCAAAAATAAAATCAATTACATGAGATTAAATAACTGATGAAGATAATGTTTTTAATAATTTTATTTGAAACATTGTTAGTTCTTTACTTAAATGCTTTGTTTTCAATATTAAGGAAACTTTTTCTCTTAAACTGTCTATAGTTTATGCAATTTGTTAAGGTAAACTTTTGTGAACAGAGATGGAAACATTTGCTTTTTTTCCCTATTTGATCCCTCCACAGTTTGGGAACAATTCATGAGTATTCTTATGGCAATATGGTTATTTGCATAATTTCAACAGAAATCTTCTCTTTATAACAGGATACACTTGAAAACATTAGCTATATTGCCAAGGTTTTTGACTGAAATATCATATTTGAGAATGTGCATAGAATGCCTGGCTTCAAGGGTTCCCAGACTTACAATGAGCGAATAAAAATGATCACTTCCTGGCAGGCCCAGGAACCTTAAAACTGTAGGTAAAATCTAAAACCCACTTTGTTTTTGCTACCTAGACTTAAGAGGTTTTAAATTTAAGATTCTTATGTGATCAATGTAAAAATAAAAAGTTGTTTCTAAAGAAAAATTGTAACAGACCCGTTATTAGATTGTAAGCCCTGTGCAGTTTTCCCTATGGTCATTTTAATTCTTCAATTAATTGATTGCCTTTTAAGCCTTGGTTCATGGCTTAAAACCATTATGCAAACTGGGATTGTCATATTACCATTAATTTTACTTTGTATTTTCCTTTGTAAACTTTATACCTGTTAGTTGTTAAATTTCTGCAGAAGTAAAACTCCTAACAACATAATACTGGCCCAGCACTTTGAGCTAATAGCAAATAATGATGGAACAGACACGATAGAACTTAACAATGGGCTCCAGGTAGACTTAGCCTGAGAGCCACCCCCTTCAAACCCCCTTTGTTGCTCAAATGTGGCTAAATGGGTTTTAACACTGACTCCTAGTTGCCAGTCACTCCCTCCAATGTGGGACCAGACCAGCAACTTGAGACAGGTCCATCTCAGTACCAAGGGACAATCAAAACCTAACTGCAGGACGATTGATCTGTGATGCTTTCAGAGAAAGATCTTAATCAAAAGGGGGAAATAAAGTTGTCAGAATCAAAATGGAGTCACCTGTGTTAAAAAACAAAAAACAAAATACCTTACAAATAAAGCCAGAGAAGACCATGAAGAGAGGGTTCTCATGCACAAATGCCTGGTAACAAGAACTATCCCAAAAGACTCTGCAAAAACCATAACCTACACAAAGGCCATAACAACCTTACACAAAAAACACTTCCACAAAAACATCTGCACAGCAACTGCCTGTCTAACCTTGAGCTGATAACACCCTTGTTATTGATTCTGGTAGCAAAGGATAATTATCTCAAAACAATTATGTAATCCTTCTCATTTTTCCTTTAAAAATCTTAGTCTTCCTTTACCTCCTTGAATGTACAAATTCTTTACTATGGCATGTGTATTCACACTGTAATGCCCTATTCCCAAATAAATGTCATTTTATTGTAGAGAGCTTCTCTCTGTTCATATTTAGGTTAACAAGTTTTAAAGGGTACCTATACATGATAGCAGAAAACCAAAATCTTGGCTTATTTCATCAAAAGAAGAATAAGTTAGGACATTTCATTATTTCATAAATAAAATTGTAAAGAAACAAACCGAAGTAGTGACATTTTTCTTCAAATCTTTCTTCTGTCTTTATATCACTGAATTTAAAATAATATTAAAGGTGTGTAGAAGTTATTGTTGAATACGAAATGACAAAACTAATCCTTAATATTTATCTATAATAATATATGGTATATAGTCAGTGCCCAATAAAGGTGTTGAATTAACTAATTAATGAGGCTTATTAGAATGTTTTGGTGGTAAACTTTTTATTATTGTAATTTGAAAACTCTTAAGGATAAACAAACTACATTGACCAGCTTTGTATCCTTGGGAAAAAAATGTTAAATATATATATATACACACAAAACACATAACTGTGTATGTATAAACTAGTGTATATAATGTTATTTCCTATGTTTTAGTTTTTTATTTAATTTAAATTTATTATTTGTATGTATATGTAGTAGGAAATAAAGGTACATTTTGATTCAAAAAATATATGCTTACGATGAACTTTTATGCTGTTTTTATCCTTTTATAAGATATACTGCCTTTTATGCAAAATGCAGGAGTAATATAATTATAAACTTGCATCGAGAATTTTTGATTATACCATTTATGGCTGTAGTTCTGAAAGGAATCTGTGAGTCAGTATTCATCCCACTTGAAAGTAAACTCCACATTTGTCTGACACACACACACACACACACAAACACTACAAGGTAAGTTATATAAAAAGAGAATGTTTTCCCCATTTTGCTTAACAGATTCTTCAGTGTCCAATACAGTTTCTGAAACGCAATGCTACATACTAAACAGATTTAATTAAAAAATAAAAAATAAGCATAGATGTGTGCCATTAGAATACCAACCAGCAGATAGAATGCAAACTTTGTTTTCTGTTGGAGGAACGTCAGTGTAGTCCACAGAAGAGATGCCCCTTAAATGGTGAGTTCTCTCAGCCAAGGACAGTGGCGTGCTCCTGTGTGTGGTACCAGCTGCTCTGGAAGCTGCGGCGTAAGGCATGAGGATCGCTTGAGCGCAAGAAGTGGAGGCTGCAGTGCGGTTTGACGCTGCCTGCGAATAGTCAGTCAGTCACTGCACTCCAACCTGGGGAATATAGTGGGACCCTGTCTCTTGAGAATCTCTACTAGAAATGCTCTTTCAATTATTATATTTGTTTTAAAATATTGAAAAACTAGCCAAGTAACATGAATTTGTGATATATAGTTGAGGTTAGAGGAGGGAGGGAAAATATTGGAAAGTCAGAAAGATAAAGAAAAAAAAGAATTATATTTGGTTGAGCACAACCATGAATCTCACGGTCAGTGTAATTCTAGTTTACTGATGTACTCTTCATGTTTGGGACTTTTAGGTTTGCTATTAAAGAGTTTCTATGGAAAAGAGAAAGCAGTTTTATGCTTATGAAAATTATACAAAGTTCTAGGGATGTCCAAAAGAGCTTGCCAATAGACACACTTCACACTGCTCTCCAATAGAACTTTCTGTAATGATGGAAATGTTCTACGTTGTCCAATATGACAGTCTCTAACTACATGTGGCTACTGAGCACTTGAAATGTAGTCAGTATGCTGAGGAAATGAAGTGTCAATTTTATTTTAACTAAATTTAAATAGTCAAACTGGACAGAGCAGCTTTACCTGATTAAATAGAAGCAAGTCTATTCTAGTTTTGCAACAGCACAATACAATGTTGTCATAAGGCAGAGTTTTAAATATTTCTTCTAACCAGAAAATCAGTGGACGTTTAGCCTCTGGAATGACTATGGACTCCAAAATGAAATGAATATAACAAGAAAATGGAAATATAACAACTGTTTGGGATCACATAGTAAACTAACAGAGATGGATGGTGGACGTAAAGTCTTCATGATATGAAAAGGGAAGCATTATTTTTACAATAAAATATATTATGTTAATACACAATTATTTTTATGCCGTGGATCAAAATGATTCTCTCACAAGAAACGAAATGTGATTTTTTTTATCAAACTCTCATGCCAATTTTAATAATTTCTTTACTAAAGCTTTTTGAACATATTTATTAGAAAACCGAAGGTATCACTAAAGTTTAACATAATCTATTGTTTCTAAATGTAATTTTAAGACTTTGATTATTAACTGATAAATATAACTTTTTGTTCTTTTAGATTTCAAAATTAAGTTTTGGTGGCATTACTGTGATTTTTATGACAATAACAAAAGTTTAAAGACCTCTCCAGATAATTAAGAAATATTATTTTATAAGTTGTAAATATAATGCTTTAAATGTGAAATATGTATTTCCATTGTAGTCTGGGCAAGTGGTATTAGATTAAGAACAAGTAATTTATCTTTCATATACGTTTGCCTCATTTTTTCCCATTCTCAATGTGATTTTTAGCACAGACTTTGATCTAATATCATATAACTATATTATCAGTCTCCCTTAGTATTTCATATATACCAATCATTATAAAATAGTTACATAAATTTTATGATTGAATATCTGGATCATATGCTAAAATGTTCCTCACTAGTAAATGTATATTACTGTGCATATTTACTTTGAAAATCTAAGATTGTGAAATTGGCACAACATTTATTCCAAATTTAAGCTACCTTCTAATTGCCTACAAAGTTTTTTTTACAAATAAGCTAATAGACAAAAATCTTTGACATAAAGTGGAAGCCATCTCTATGATGATATCACAGATTCCACATTATTCACAAATATTTTAATATTCAACCATTGCTGAAAATTAATTTGATTGTAACTCAGATATATTTTAAAGCATTTTTTTGCTATAAACAGCCATAAATCAATGCTAATAAACTCTATAGAACTCATATTGCAAACTCTCCCAAAAGGGAAAAAGAATATCTCCTTATAAAATTTGAAATCTGGTTTTAGAGGAAGAATTTAGTAGAGGAAGTAATACCTGAGCATTCCCTAAAGGCATAATATATAGGCTATTGGCTGTTTTCATATATTTCACTTCTTATCACTTCTTCAACTTCAATCACTAGGATTTGTTTTAGGATAGGCAGGCTCAGGAAGGAATAATTCCATCCTGCCTCAGCATGATCTACTAGTTATGAAAAGAATTGTTCTTTATTGTTGACATATTCCAGTGTTCTCCTTCCTCAAACCAGAATGACATATCTAAAAAAGATATGATGTTGGGAGAAAGGAGGGATTGGGGAGCCACATTTTGAAACTGTTTTTGGATCACTACCTTCAGTATTTCTAAAAAGAAAATCATCCTGCTGTGGTTTCAAGGGCACTTTGAGACAAATGCATTTCAGAAGTCATTGGATAAAAACACTGTTACACAGCAGTTTCTTCTTTTTATTTCCTGCTGCAGCTAATTTTTACTTTTTCCCCTGGAAGAAAGAGTAAGTAACAGCTATATCGTTTATGCAATATTTGATGCAAAACTACATAGAGTCCCCAAGTCATTCACCATATATTTGCCAATTGATAGCAGGCAAAACAGCATGACTTGGTTTCTCAAACAGGGAAGTGAGGTCACTCTCCTCATGAGCCATGTCCAGCATCCTGGAAGGCCAAGTGAAACCACAGATTGGTGTTTCCCTCCTGTCTGTTCAGATCTGAAAGCAAGGGGTGTTGTGGTTCCTCTTCAATCACAGAGGGAAATGCAATTTTACTGATTTGTTGACTGAGCGGAAGTATCGTACATTTTGCCTGACTCTTGTCGAGAATTACAAGAACCTTTCAGGTTAGAGGACAGGTTAAAGTTCATTGTTAGCATGAATCACATTTAAATTGAGACTCCTTGGTAATGTGCAGGAAGGCAGCCATGGTTAACGCGTTTTGTGATGCACCACAATTAATCCTTGTATTGGGTAAATGCTTCCTTAATTCTGAACTTATAATATCCTCTCCCTCTGACATTATTAATCAGACTGTTTTCAACCTGCAACTGTAACCTCTCAAATATTCTGGAAGAGCCATTCATGCTAATCTCACTTTTGCAGTTAAAAAATGAACAAGAAAAAAAAAACAAAAAAAATAAAAAACCCTGAAAAAAATGAACTGCCAGACTTTAAGAATAATTTATTTTTAAAAAAGTCAAATTGTAAAAGAAGGTATTCTTATTTCACCACTTATCTGGGAAGCTCTTACAGACACTCTCCCCTATAAGAAAAAAAAAAAAAAAAAAAATCACTGTCCCTGCATCTTGCAGGAATCTGTGGTGGAGTCCACAGTTCACAAAGCATTCAGGGACAATTTTATAATAGCCAGGTGAACCTTGAAATTTTTGTGAAATTAGAGGAGTTGCTATCAACAACACCCTCCCAACAACTGCAGAAGTCCCTACACATATCAACTAAGACAAATAAGACCGTGGATAAATGTTTTATGATTTGAGATGAAAGATACTACCATTAATAATTATTGGTGTGTTCACTTTATTCTATTGCAGAGACCTCAGTGCTAGCTGTATAGTTTTCCAGATAGATGATGTATAAAAAGTGTAAAATGCAAAGTTTTATAATGATCACTCTAGTATTAAACAAGGTTTTATTCACTCTTCTTTCAAAAACAGTAAATAGAATAGAAGTCATATGCTCTCTAAAATTTTAAGTAAATTCCTTGGGGAGATTAAGAATGAATAAAGGAGAAGAGAACAAAAAAGATAAGAATAGCAAACAAAAAAAAATAGAAGTGGACAAAACAGAAAATTTTCATCACCAGTTGCTTCAGATCCCTCAGTTTTAAAACTTAGATACCTTCTACTAACCCTATAGACATTTTTCAAGTGTCATTGTTAAAAATAAATAAAATTAAATCCCAAATACTCCTTAAATATGAATAGAAAATTACACAATTTCTGTAATGTGGGCAGAGAAACAATGCTTATGAATGTAGAATCATACACAATATCAACTATTTATTATATACTCTGCTTTAAGCATATTCGATATAATAAACATCTGGATTTAGGAGAAAATGCTATAGAAAGTTAGAAGTAAGAAGGACTTCAAAGATCCTTGAGTGTAATATGCTATTTTTGGATGCATAAATTAAAAATAATAAAAGCTTGGGGCTTTGCTTGTTTCAGCATTGTGGCTTCCATAGAATTGTAGGAGCTTGTTATTCATCAGAAAAAGATTTAGATGAGGAATGAATCAAGGCTTTACTCTTTTTATCAAATGACATGTTGTATTTCAGATATTTGGGGATTATTCTAATTTTTTTAATAGAGGTTAAATGAAGGTCTTGGTCAAAAATTAACAAAGTAATTAATTTTTATCATTTAATTTACCAAATCATTTATTAAAGACTACCTTAAACATTTGCCTGTCAAGTGAAAACATACTGAAATTTACAAGATTATTTGCTCAAAATGTTTTAGGAATGTATTTGTAATGTTAAATGTGATATGTCTCTGGAGTCTCAAGATACAATGAGCAACATTCTAACAACAGTCTCTTGGTAAGCACAACAGATAACTTTATTAGGCCATTTCTCATATGATTCCAAAGCCAATGCCTATGGTATAAATACAAAATGCAGCTCATAAAAGGCAAATTCTAGATAATGAAGTAAGAAGCAAAATATTAACAATACAGTTCTGACATTTTCTTTTTATTTAATACAAAAGTAGATTGTAAATTATCTGGGGCAGAAAATCTGTAGGCCATGGATAGGATTATAACAGAAATGTATATTCACTGTGTATGTCTATTGTTATTTGATTTTAGACAGTATCTGAGATTCAAAGGAATCTGATCTGGAATAGTGATATCCAATAGAGATATAATGTGAGTTACAAATGCAAGCCACATATGTAATTTTAAATTTTCTAGTAGACACATCAAATCAAATAGGTGAAAGTAATCTTAATATATTTTATTTAACCTAATATACACAAAATATTGTCATTTTCACATATAGTCAATGTAAAACTTATAAATAAATTGTCTTATTTTATTTTGTTACTGTCTTTGAAATCTGCTGAGTATTTATTACCTACAGTGCATTTTAATTGGGACTTGCCACATTTCAGCTATTCAACAGCCGCATGTGGCTAGTGGCCACCATACAGAACAATACAAATCTAAAGAATAGGAACATAAATAATCCTTCAGGCAATACTTTATGAATAGTATTTCTTTCTAGTATTGTAGTATTGACCTATTCATAAATACATAGTGGCACTGAATTTGAGATGATCTTCTTTGATAATTACTAGTATTTCTATGTTTTGAATTGTGGGTAAACACAAAAGATTTAATGGTCAGGAGGTCAAGAGTATAGTTTTCATCTTATGAAAAAGGCCATCCTGTGAAAAACTGTGCCTGAATGGAGCATTCAATCTCCTACAAACATAGAAGAGGAAATATGCACAGGAATTGTGAGCATTTCCATTGTTGACATGAGCCGCACTGTAGAAGGTCATCCATGTCAAAATGTCTTAGTGAGGTTGAGTATCTTTTGTATATATTTAAAAGCCAACATCCAAGAGTTTGTGGAATTTTAGCAATTAATTAAGGAGTGCTCTTCTTTCAAATGACATAGCAGTCATTGTAATTAAATTTTGTTTAAATTCAATTATACTGATTTATATGGAATTTATTATGTATGTGGCAAAAGCCAGCAATGGTCTAATTTTTCCTGAGAATATTGCCTATCAAATGCAGATAGAATTTTTGCTACCTCAACGGACAGGGAAGCATGCTTGGCTGGAAAGGGGAAAGACTGTTTGGTGTTCCATTTAATCTTAGTGAATTAAGGAAACTCTCATTGTTCTATCCCATTGATCTATCTAATGGGAACTGGAACTTTGAAGGTAGTGGCTGATTTGGTCCAAAGGGAGCCACAAGATAACGTAGATATTGCAGAAGAGCCTCCTGGTGCTGGAAAAGAGGGGGAAATTACCTGGTTTCTCCTTGTCTTCCTGCCCTCAGTTTTACCCTCAGTGCTTTCCATTGGCCAGTCCTATATGTTAATATATGTATGAATCTAAATACAGTGGGTAGTTGAAACATTGTTAAGTAAATCAGAGCAATGCTGAAAGCTAACCTAAATAATTCAGACACAATGATTTTTTTTTTCTTATGAGCAAGCTCTCACTCCTAAAATATTTACTGTTTATTTAAGACACCAGCACATTCCTCAAGTTTGCCAACAAATGAGAATGAATCAGCTCTTATTATATGGATCATATTCATGAGAGGCTCTGAGATACTGAAATATTAATGTCATTGTGTCAATTCAATTCATTATACGATTTAGTTAAAATATATTACTTATGGCTGGGCGTGGTGGCTCACGCCTATAATCCTAGCACTTTGGGAGGCTGAGGCAGGAGGATCCCTTGAGCCCAGGAGTTAGAGCCTGTAGTGAGGTATGATGACTCCACTGCACTCTAGCCCAGATAACAGAGCCAGATCTTGTCTCAAAACAAAAATATATATATACATATTATTTACACTATAATGACTACATAAATATATCCCCTATATATATTACTTGTTATTTTCCTAAAGTGATCAAAATGTTTACTTTTCTACTCCTACTTACAACCTCTGAAGGAGTAAAGAGTTATACATTATTGCCCTTATATTTTACATTAAAAAAAACAACTAAAATCAAGAGAATTTAAATCTGGTCACAGTGATACAGTCACTTGCTAATACAAGCCAGATGGTATATTTCTTCCTGATTTAGTGTGCTTTTTAAATAAATTATTTTCCTACATAGAAAAAGTATTATTTATGCCTACTTATTAGTTTTACATGAATGCATAATTATATGCATTGCTTGCATATTACTCACAATTACTTATATCTAGAATTTCATTCCATTAATAAGGATTCTAAGTGCATAAAGCATGAATCAGCAATGTAAATGATCATCTGTTTCATTATTGGCTTAAAGCACAAACCTCTGACTAAAAAGCAAAATCCATTTCCCTTAGATATTACAGAATACTGCTCCTCTTGAGAGTTGTCCTTCCACTCTAGTGATGTTAAGTAACAAATCATAATGAAATAACATTATATAAACTCACAGAACTTGAAGAAAAATAACATGCTTAGAGCAATTTCCTAAGCACTTCTCCTAAACAGTAGAATGCTAGGCAATACAATAACAGTCATTTACACATTTTTTTCAGTAGACATTTTAATGTATCAGCATATGCCAGTCACTAAGCTGGATGTAAAAAATTAGATAAAGAAGTAACAATGTAGTAATAAATAACTAGTGGTGAAATGTCCCATAAAGACAACAACAAAATACTGTGTGCATACTCATGTACACACACTAATGCAAACACACAGACATACAAGTAAAGGTGACATTGAGATGTCTACCTACAGAGGAGTGGATACAGTTGGGCTGGAATTTAGAGAAAAGGATGTGCTTGAGTTGAGTTTTAAATGTTGAAAACATGATAATCAGAAAAGTGTAGTCCAGGCAGGAAGAATAAGATGTGCAAGGCACAGAAGCAGGGAACAGAGGATGTGCTCAGGATAGCTGAAGTGTATGGAGGGGCAGTGATAATGATAAGGTAAGCAGTATGGAGATCTTGTGGACAACTTCCTGAAAAAATGTTATTGGCTATCGTACTATATATCTGCATTTGGAATAGCTCTGATGTGCTAGCCTGGAAAAGTTGTCTATAGTCTAGGCTATTCAGTTTATGTAATAAGGCCTGGTGGCAAATCCGTTCTCAGACCACAGCCTGTACTGAAGGAATTTTAATCCATGAATTTAGGGCTTAAGGAAATAGACATTGGATGGAAGGTTTCTTCTTCAATCCAGACCCTTCCAGAAGCCCTGAAAGTTTATTTTGGTCCATTCAGATACACTTCTCTTAGACTGTGGAGATTTTCCTAAACTTATATTGAATATGCCATGGCAGCTGATGAATTTTGCACAATCCTAACCAAATCTCTCAGGCAGTTCTAGGTACTTCAAGACTATTCCGAAGGCTGTGTAATACAAGTGAAGCCTGAATGCAACTGCTGGATGAAGAAAATGCTTGGCTCTCTCTTATGACAGGGGTTTAAATGAATTTGATTTAATTTCAGGTAATTGTATTTGAGCCACTACTATGTGATAATATAGCAACTGAAGGGCTATGTGGAATACAAAGTTGATGAAGACACAAGTACTACCCTCAAGTCTCATGAGCCCGACTCAGATGGACGTTGTACTCATGTGCTTGACTCCCATGGCCAGTAATATTACAGCTGGAAAGCAGTGGGATGGGGGATTCTTTTCCACTCTGTCCTTTCTCTGTGTGTTCGTAATATTTACAATGCAGCATTTTCCCAAAGTTATGGTGAATCAGAGCAATGGCATATAGAGAATCTCTACCATTGGCTGTGGTCTTTTCCAATTGTAAGCCTTTAGACAATCTTAGAGTATTCTAGCCATGGAATATGAACTTGTAAGAATTTAAAAAAGAAAAAACTCCATAAATGATATAACCTGGTATATAAATTAATTATTACTACATAATAAACCACCCAACACTTTATAGTTTAAAGAAGTGACCTTATTATTTATTATTTTTGGTTCACACTTCTATGGATCAGATAGGTAGTTATCTGATCTCCATGGGGCTCACTTATGTTCCTAAAGTTAGCTAGTGAGTCAGGCACTCTTTAATCCAGGATTGCCTCACTCAGATGTGTGAAGTTGGCATATTGTTGCCCAGGGTGATGGAGATGCCAAACCATATGTCTCCATCTTCCAACAGTCTAACTTGGTAATAGGGGTCTGGGATAGTGAGGAGACTTAAGCCCAGGCTCAGAATGGGCACAGAACGACTTACCTCTGCATTCTCTTGGCCAAAGCAAGTCACATGGCCAGTCAAGAATAAAGAAAGGGGGAAACAGATGCTGTAAAATTGCATTGCCAAGACCATGGATTCACAAACCAGTAGAGAACTGTGACCATTTTTGCAAACTACCAAGCTAAAAGACTGAAGAAATTTTTAAAATAGTACTGTGGATTCCTACATTTTTCATCATATATGCACAATGGTGCTACATAATTTTAAGTAATAAAACCTAAAGTGGGCCGGGCGCGGTGGCTCACGCCTGTAATCCTAGCACTCTGGGAGGCCGAGGTGGGCGGATCGTTTGAGCTCAGGAGTTCGAGACCAGCCTGAGCAACAGCGAGACCCCACCTCTACTAAAAATAGAAAGAAATTATATGGACAGCTAAAAATATGTATAGAAAAAATTAGCCGGGCATGGTGGCGCATGCCTGTAGTCCCAGCTACTCGGGAGGCTGAGACAGGAGGATCGCTTGAGCTCAGGAGTTTGAGGTTGCTGTGAGCTAGGCTGATGCCACGGCACTCACTCTAGCCTGGGCAACAGACTGAGACTCTGTCTCAAAAAAAAAAAAAAAAAAAAAAAAAAAAAAACCTAAAGTGGCTTATAATGTAAGAAATAGGGGCATTGGCTACCTTAGGACAGATTAGCTAAAGGGATACTTGAAATATATTACAGAATGGCTAAATTAATCAAGGACAAAAAAAAAAATTTACTTCCACAAGACAATCCATATGATTGGAGAGTTGCCACCAAAGCCTGAAAGTACTAATTTGAAAACCCATTTTTTAGTTTCCCCTTTGTTTTTTAGATGTAAGATCTTGTGCTATATCCTTAAACATTCTATGGATGATCTGTAAATGTATAAAGAAAAATTGCCCTTTCTAACATCTTTCAGTGAAATTCCAACAATATTGTCAGTTGCCCTCTTGATAATTCCTTATCCTATCTTTTTTGCATGTTTTTGTCCAATTTTACCATTGAGAGACACTGTGACATGGCCCTTGGGATGTGACATTAATGTTGCCCCTGTTCTCAGGATGCTGACATTACCCTAAGAATAAAAATCTTGCATCCATAACCAGGTTCTTCCTCCAGTGTGTGAGACAGAACTGTCTGGCAATGCTGGGACCTTTTCTAAAAGTCACTCATTTCAAAACTCTACACCTTCAGGTTCACGGAAGTGCTGTAATTGAACACTAACTCTGGAAGAAGCCCCGCTGGTGGCTGCAGTCCAGTTATGAGAACGCAAGTCAGGGATGATGATTTTGAGCATATGTTAGAGCCAGTTGTGTTGGGAAAAAGGCAGAGCTCCTGCTGCCCTTTTTGATCCTTCTGAAGTGAAAAGAACAAGATTTATTGCAAGTTCCATGGCCTTAAAAACAGGCCAGCAAACTCCATGTGTTCTTTTCCTGAATGAAATCATGAGCATACATTGTGTATATAGCTTGGCCTCAGTAAAATAACTCAATTCACCCATGTTTACGTTTCACTGCTGGTGTCCTAAGCACAATCAAGATGGGCCTAGTGGCCAGTCTTGGCACACAGCACCGTGTTTGTATTTTTCTTCCCTTGGTGCCCTAGACATTGGCTTCCCTTCTGATTGGCATTAGTGTCTGCAGCTGTTCCTGCTGTCTGACACTAGTGACGCCCCACCATGTGCCCCTCAGTGATAGTAGTGTTTTATTTCATCTATACACTTGTTCAAAAACATTACTGGAAATCTACTATGTAATGATATTTTTTTTTTTTTAAAGCCTTCCAAAATGACAAGAACATTTTCTTATTTTCTGTGGCTACTCGGAAACAGAGGTAAAAACCCAAATATATTGGTTCTTTCAATTCTCACATCTTTTATTTGGAGACCACAGGGTGCAGTGGAAGAAGTCTAGAAGAGACTGCATGATGAACTCCTGTAACAAGCATGCTGAACATTTTGACTCATCGTGGACTGTGAACAAAATGCAACTTCGGTTCTGTCTCCTGTTGGTTATAATCTTCTTGACCTCTGATAATTAGATGGTTTTTTACTTAGATTGGTGCCATCACAAGTTATCCTCTCTGGCATTGAAAGACACAAAAGTCAACTCTTTTTCTTGTTTCTCTTGAGGTTTGTGGTGGTTCCCTGTTAGGCTCCTGTCTTGAAAAAAGGGAGCCCTTAACCTTGGAGAATGAACCTTTCTTCTAAGGGGTGGCTTAATGCTACCTCCTCAGCTGCTGGGCATTCCACGGTGCATCTTCTTCCTTTTCCTGCTGAAGTCCCCTTGTCCCTTGAGGTGGCACTGTGACACAGGACCCACAGTCTTATGGCAGCTCTTTCACTTTCCATGGCCCATATCTGATCCACAACAAATGACAGCATATTCTGTGCCAAATCTGGGAGTTACAAATAGTGCAGCATTGTTTTGACTCTCCCACAAAATATAGATGTGCATATCAAGTGGTACTCTCACAGACCTCCTCATTAGGCCTGGGCTAAGAAGTTAGCATGCTCCAAACTTTCCCCCAAAATCTGAGCTCAAATCAAAGCAAGGGCTTTCTCCAAAGAAATTTCTTTACCAAACTCTTCTCCTTCCCACTGTCTCTGATAACTTTTTATGTCCTCAATCTGGCAGAAGGGTACAAGAGCCATGTTTTTCTGCCATTTCCTTTGAAAATCAGCATGCAGGATGGGGGTGTTTGCTCCACTCTCTGCTATCTGATACTTTTCCTTGTGGTACCTCAGTTGAAACCTGAGGCAGGCGCAGTCTCATACTAACTTCCTATTAACAGTCACTATATAACTTTGCAGAAACAATTTAATTTTCTGGATCTGTATTTCCTGCTTCATAAAATGAGAGGATTGAAAGTCAATCTCTAGGGTCCTTTGCAGCTCTCAAATTTGGTGGTTTGCAGTTAAGTTTCTACAGCCAGTGTAACACAATGGAAAACACATTGAGATAGTTGTCAAGAGATTTAATCCCAGCTATAATCCTATTAACCAACTGAACGACCTTAAGCAAGTCTTAATTTTTCTATAACTCAGTTTCCTCATATGTAAAGGAGGATGTATTGACAAGACGGTAAGGGTCTCTTTCAGAGCTAATTTTATTTTCTTATCATTTATTGTTTCTAGATATGTCCCCAATTACAGATTCTTATTTTGCCACACCCACAAACTAAGATTTTAAACAAGAAAAATATTGTAATTAAGCACAAAACAGCTGAGAAACCTCATGGTCAGCACAAAAGAATAGCAGAATATGCAGGATTTGATACACTTCAATATTTTGAAAGACCTCATAGTATGAGAACCAGTGGGCACTTTTAGAATCTGAAAACTTGATTTCTGATTCTGTTTTTGCCTCTTCTCCAGCTATATGAGCACAGCTATATCACAAAATCTTTTTGAACTTTATTATTAATAAGACTACTTATTTACTGCAATTGATTTAAGGATCATAGAAATTTAGAAAGTGATGTTTAAATGGAAAGTCTGACATGAATGCTGGTTATTGTATGTAAATACATTAAATAATGTAGAAAGAAAACAATTATTTCTCCTACTTATCCATAGCACTGACAAGAGAGTACTTAGTGATTATTAGTATCTGCAAGGTGTTAGTAGAGCAACACATAATATAACTGGAAGCAAAAGAGGCTTGAAAACCATGGGCTGGAGAGGGAGATTGATTCTGGATGTTAGAGAAGGATACATTCCAAGACCTTTGTGAATCTGCTAACTAAAAATATTTGTCCAGGCTCTTGGTTTTCTCTCAAATCACATTTCAGTCAAACGACATGTTTCCTGTGAATATCCTCATGTGAGTAGATGGAGAATTGACTAGAACATTCCAGTCATACTTTATTTTGTTTCCACAGAGTGTACAATATGCTTGTTTATATCACTGGTCCAAGTCTTCACCAAAATAGACATTTTGTCCTTTAAGATACCTAAAACTTCTGTTATCTGGATAAGAATCATCACTCTTTTAGCCTTGATATTTGCCTGAGTTTCAACCTCAAACTAGGTTTTCTTTTTAGCATAATTTAAAATAAAAACAGTTTGTTTTTATTGTTAGAGATTTTTTTTTTTTAAAAAAAAAACTCTTTAAAAGAGTTATTATGGAATTTTATTTACTATGTAGGTGAGACACTTTCATTTTCTAGTACATGACTCAAATTCATGGTTTTTCAAAATGAAAACTGTCGTCTAATACATCCTAAAATCCTTGAAACCCTGAACATTGAATCCTCAAATGTTAAGGTTCTACTACCATACCTAGCGTCTCTAGCACTAATATATTTCTCTATTAATTCAATTCATGTTTTCCTGTTCAGATTCCTTCACACCTTTCTCCTCCAAACCCCAATACCCCTGCTCTTTCCTTTTAGCTGATAATCTCACCTTTTAATTAATTGACAGAATGAAAGTGATAAGACAGGAATTCCTCCATCTTCCCAATACTAATTACTCCTCTACCCAGTGACTTTCCTGCAGTCACCCCTCCAGCTTGCATCAATCAATTCTTTTCTCTGCTGAAGCACACTCATCAAGTGACAAACAGGCTGCATTATCTCCCAACTTAGAAACCCTTCTTTGGACCACATAGTCCCCTACTGCCTCATTGGTCTGTTACTTTTCTTTTCTAAGCTTCTTGTCAGTTCTCAGTGCGCTTCCTCCCCTCCCCCAGTCTCCTGAACCCACTGTGGTTGGGCTGAAATCCCTCCCATGCCAAACATTCTTATCCTGGTTAGCAGTGACCTCCATCTTGCAAGATCAGTTAAGTGTGTTTATGTCCACATATTTCTCACATGATTCACTCTTAGTCAAATTTTCACACTTGATTGTTATACTTCTTCAAAACTTCTTCTCTCTTGACTTCTGGGAAACCATGCTCTCCTCATTTGTTTTCTGCCATAGTAACCATTCCTTCTCAGTCATGTGTGTTTACTCTTTTTCCCCAACCTAAATGTTGGAAAGACCAAGAGCTCAGTCTTCCATTTCTCTTCTTTATTTACACATACTCCCTAGGTTAAGTCTTATACCCTTTCTCTTCTCTATTTACACAGACCTCACCCATTATCATAGTTTTAAATAAATTATAAATATGGATGACTGGTAAATTCAAATCTTACGTCCCTATCTCTACACTGAGGTCCAGACATAGAGCCAGCTGCTACTTAATGCTTTGTATGAAAAATGTAAAATAGGCACCGCAAGTTTAACACAGCAAAAACAAGGTTCATTTTTCCCCTCAATCCTTAAGCCATCTCTTCCTTGCTTTCCACATGTCAAAAATTGGCACCCCCACCTATGCAGACCAAAATCCAAGGAATCATCTCTGATTCTTCTCTTTCTCTCACATCCCATATCCAGTTCACCAGCAAGTCAAATTGGCTTCATATTGAGAACATAATGCTCATTTCTGTCCATGTGAACTGTACCATTTTACTCCAGGTCACTTCTGTGACCTGTGTCTTCTAACACCTTGCTATTGCTTTTAAAAGAAAATCTGTGTAAAATGAACAAAATGCTTTCTCACATGAAACAAATTTGTGTATTTTTGTGAAAGACCAGAGATTAAAGGTACATGTAAATACATTTTATATAAATATATGTATTTGTAGAAACACACACATATATATACTCATAGCAAATGATTGGGTAATTGAAACAAGTAAACCAATGTAATAAGTAACAACATTTAGTTTTTATTTCTCATTATAAATAATTATTCTTCATCTAAAAACAGCTGAGATATAAAACAAAAAAGAATGCAAAATTGTTGTAAAATTTTAAGATGATATGAGATGTCTAAGAAATCATATGGTTGGAATTAATTCTTTGAGGTTAAATGCCCAAATTCCTAGAAAGAGACATTCCTTTACTCCCCCCATTATAGGGACTTGGACAGGAAATACAGAAAGAGAGAGGCAGGGTCTCTATGTTGCCTTGAACTCCTAGGTTCAAGCGATCCTTCTGCCTCAGTCTCCCAAGTAGCTGGGACTGCAAGCCCCAGCCACCAAGCCCCCAGCTCTTTATCAACAATCATTCCCCTTTTGTGGAGCCCCAAATTAAGGCTTTTCATGGCATCTTAGCAGGGGAGTGGAAGCAACACACTATATTATAAAGCTTTCAAAAGCCACCAAAATCCTTGTTTACTTAGTTGTCCTTTGTATGACACTAATAAAAAGATGTCAGATTTATCTATCCAAACAATCAAACCTCCCAGAAATCATAAAGAGTGTGAAAATCATTAGTTAAAAACAATTTACCTTATTTCTTTGTAGACATTCCTAGCTCCTGGTGAACCTAAGACGTTTGTAATCTTCCTGAGTATGTGAATAATGGCACATTATTTAGAGTTTGAAAAAAAAAAAAATCTCACTTTCCCTGGCATATCAATTTGAAATCATGATAATGGTCCAGTATTTGTTTAGTAACCATCAAATACCACCAACACTGGGAAATATTTCTGCACCATATCTCTTACTGGGCTTTGGGCCCTCAACTTCCTATCATAAATGTTCCCACTGGCCTCTGTAAGGGGGAGATGACTTTATCTTAAACTTTAATTAGCAAGGAAATGGTCATAAAAGGGCTTAGCCTTTCTCTCTTATGATGGATACAGCTAGCAAAACCCACCACATCTCTTTATGGATAAAACTCTCTACCTTAAATTTTGCCATTGACTACTGAAGGAGTGAGAAACATTTCCCTCCTCACTACCCTTCCCCAGCTCAGATTCTTCACCCTCATGGGGGACTGGGCCAACCTGCCATAAGCAAACCCATTCTCTCTCTCCCGCCACAATTGCTGGTCCAGAGCCACAGAGCTAGCACCGTGGGAAAGCAATCAAGGCAGCAGAGTGAATTAATTTTCGGCTGTCAGAATAAAGCTTCATAACTCGCGGATGTGAAGAATTGACAAAGAAACCTGAAGTCAAATCAGTCTGTACTCATCAGAATTTCCTTATTCCTGGAACTAATATAAACTTCAAACCCAATCACAATCTGGTTCATTTCCTGTTGCCCAAAGAGATGTCTGTTCGCAACATTTTCATTTTAATGGCTTTAACATAAACCTCCTCCTGACCATCAAAAGCTCACCCATTCAGATTTGGAAGATAGACTCTGTAACAATGGTGAAATAATTTGGAAGGATATCTTTGTAGTGTAAGAAGTTCTCTGTGTGTGAGTGTGTGTGTGGGGGGGGGGTGTGTTTAAGAGAGAGAGAAAAAAAAGAGAGGAAGAGAAGGGAAAGGTCAGGAAGAGAAACAGTCTACAAAATAAAAGACTTTATCAGAGGAGAAAGAGTTCCCAGCTCTCCAAGTGAAATCAGCCACAAATAAAATTCAAATCAAAACCTCAATAGGCAACTCTGACCCCTCTAAGGTGGATGCTAGCTCTGTACCATCCTTCCTATATCACTTTGTTACCCCTGTCAGTAGCCAAGATATTCAAAGTAGAATGGAAGCAAATTTCCTGGCAAAGAAATCCTTTCCCAGTCAGTGCATGTGAGGTTTACATCACCCATTGCCTAGGAGGAGCATATATTTTGGTTTGTTTTACCTGATGATCAATGATGAGCTATTGATTTCTTAAAATGTTACCATCTTCTTGTTTCTAAAGACGATTGTTAGCAAAATTAATGGTGGAATACTTGCACAAAACATGTGGCCCAGAGCTGCAATTAAGATAATGTTTTGAAATGCCCACAATTTTTATTAGAGTCCAGGAATACTCAAGAATATAAGGTTCAAAACATGTGCTTTAATGACACATGACAGTATAGATGGCTAAGCGTCAAAGAACACAGATTATTACTATTTTGCACTTTCCATGGAGCCTAGTAAATTGCCCATTTGGAATTATATGTAAAGAGAATGGATTGTAGTTGCTTACTTCTATTCTGATGTAGTAATTACATAGGTATAAGTATATTTGACTGTAGCTTCTTTTTAGCTTAAGTACCTCCATCTGCACCACGGTGTGTAAGCTGTACTTTTTCTAAATTGCTTACTCTGAGATGGCCAATATAATACGCAGTGTACATCTATATTTGGTACTTTCTGGTCTGAAAATGCAAATATAATCATTTAAAAGATATTTTTGCAGGGATAAAGGATTGCAAGTCCTCAACAAGCAGGTGGCAAAGCTGTTCCCTGAGTTATCGTGGCTGTGTGCACATGTTACCTGAATCTTCCAAATGAACAGAGACAGCCTGGTCAGTTCATTGAGATGCTTCTTGGAATCACACATTCAATTCTCAATAGTTCAAGTTTCATAGATTTTTTAAAAATATTGGCATATATTAGTGTGACAAATGCAAATCATCTGTTTATTCAGATTCTGTACAGTATTGAGCTACAATATGAGCCTACTCTAAATTTGATGCACTCTTGAGAATAAAATATTTTAACAAACTACATTTATTTTGAGTTAATTCTATCCCAGCCTCTCCTTTCAACAGAAATGCACTCTAGACATATACTTTACAATTCTGTTCAATCTTTGTTGGACCAGCAATAGTAAAATACAATATGGGAAGAAAAAATAATTTTTCCCCAGAGTCATGCTGACATTACAACAATTTTATAGAAACACAGACATGTTGGTATGTAAGCTCCAATTTGACAAAGTTGAGTGAACTCAAAGATGGATGAATCTTGTCCCCAACTGCACCTTAAAAATTGTCACTAAACAAAAAACAGATGTGTTGAGTTTAGCTCCATTCAAAACATTTATAAATTCTTTATAAATAATGTTTGTTTCAGGATCCTAAAGAAAACAATAATGTTTTAGTTAAATCCTGCATATTCATATGATTTACTTAATGTTAACAAGGCTGTAGATAAGAAGCACATATGAATTATAAGAAGAGAATTGTGACTATATGTGAGAAGAGAATGCAAAGGAAAGTTACAGGTCTTAGAATCAAGTCAGTGTTAATTTTTTTTAAGTAATAAAACTTTTCCAGCTACATGCTCTTCCCCCATCTTGTGCTCAACACTGTTAAAAAGTGTGGGAAAACAGCTGCCTTGTACAATTTTAAAAACAACAGAATTACCAGTATCTCACAAACTGTGAAGAGAAGCGTAGTAATGTGTAGGCAGCATCTGGTTGACTAATCCTCCTTTGAATGAATTCAGCTTTCTTTAAAAGCAAACTTGAAAGAAAGTTGAGGCTATATGGTATATTTCATCGGGCTGTTAGATATACATTATTAATACATTCCACATACAAAGAGTAACTTTTGCATTAAGGAACACAAACATTCGCCGTTGCATATTTAGATGCAACACTTTCCCCACCCACCTCCAAAAAAGTTCATCACTACTCAAAACAATGAGATTGTGGAGTAAACCACATTTATTAATGCCTTATCAAATTGTTCTTTTAAATTTTGTAAACAGCATATTGAAAAGAAAAGAAAAAAAAATCAAAACTTCTGGGCACTTTAAAATAGTACCAAAATTATACTACCATAGAATTCCCCAAATCAACCTATTTGGTATATAGTGGAGTGGTATTTACACACATTTAACTTTGTATCCTGTGTGTTTGCACTTTGAGGAGCAGGATAAGGAGGAGGATGTGGGAAGACACTGCTTTATTTATCTTATCACCCATTTACCAAGGGTATGAGGCTATAGATTTAATGCAAAGAAGGAATAAGTCTGCCAAGGCCCCATCCTGGTGATTTAAGGGCAATAAAGGCATTTTTAAATGGTAATTTTGAATGCATGCGATTTTTTGCCTCGTGTTGTTACTTTAGAATCTAACTTTCTCATTAGACATAAACTCACTGTATTATGTATTTTCCTTGAAGTGTTCAGATAATCAGACTTCTTGTGCTTACATTTAACATCTCAGCTGACAGAAATTATTTCTGACAAACTGCTTGCTGTTCCCATTTGGAGAACAACAGCTCTTTAAACAAAGTCTCAAGTTAAAGAAGCCCCTCACATAGCAAAATGTTTTAACTATTCCAACTCCTTTGTCAGACTCTTGGATATCCTTTGTTCCCCTGAGTTTTGGGGAGTCACATTGCATTTAAAAGAAAATAAACTGAATCTTCCATTTCAAGAGATGCAGGGAGCCTGATCTCTGAATAGACAAGAGGGGTGAGGGGAGCAATTCTTCATCATCTGAAATTACTTCATCTGCTTTTGCTGGCATTGGTCCTGACTCCTGCGTGTATATTTATCTGTCAACCAAGGTAAGGTGCTCATTACCTTCATTTCCCAATGCCTGCTACCTTGAGGCTGTGTGAATAGGGACCTTATATAAGATTTAGGATAAATAAGTGTGTTGTATCACCAGTGCAGCCAGAAAATATCTTAAAATTAATATTAGGCATCTTTGGTTTAAACCTCTCAAAAATTTTCACCTGTAGAGAACCTTTACTACTTTTTTTTTCCTGCTCGATCTCTGGAATCCCATCTTCCTTTCCCATGCCTTCCATCTGCTCCTCCAAACTTTAAAATCTTTCCTTATTTCTTATACAAGACATTCTTGCTAAATTGTCGTATCACTCTCAGCTTCCCCAGCCATTTCCTGAGGCCTTAAGAGCCAGAGAAAAGAGAGGAGAAAAAAACAATACTTCCATGATCAAACTGGTCTATCAAGATTTGGCCCTAAATATAGAGAGGTCCCTTTTCTTAAGTAAAATCCAAATGCCTACAGGGGCTAAACAGGGAACATAAATGAGTGAATTGGACTACAGTGAACTAATGATTCTCAATTTTCAGAAAGGTCAAAATTCCATATTATTCTTTGAAATCTCCTAGTGTTTAAATATTGGAAACTAATTTTTAAGATGTTTTAAGACACCATACAAAGCAAATATAATATGCTTGGAGGTTTTATCTAGCCTATGGGATACTGTTTCAGGAAGCAAAGCTGTTCGCTGTTATCATGAGCTATGTGCACATGTTAGATGAATCTTCCTAATGAACACAGGCAACCTACTTTAATTATTACTTTAATTATACATGACAGAATAGATGGCTAACAGGTTTCAAGACCTCTCTCATAAATATACAATTTTATCCTCCTAGTTATACTATTTATAGACCTCTATTTCTAATCTTCCAAAAAGAAGATGCATTAGGTTCTAGGCAATTGCTCTATACAGAGTCTTCAACTAGGAAATCAATTTAAAGTAGAATTATAAGGGGAAAATACAATTAATTTGTATTTCCCTAAATCTTCCAATCTTCTGGATTCATTACCATAAACATATAAATTAAATAAGTCAGTCCATGTCCCACATACTGAGGGACATTCAGAATTCCAAGATTTTTCATGATTCTCCTGGGGGATTATAGTCATCCTCTTGGTCATGTCTTACTTTGAAATACAACTGCTGACAGCTGCTGTTCCGTTTTTGATCACTATTCCTCACGCAAGATTTTCTTCATTCTCCAAAGAACTGATAATGCAAGACCATTACATGTAATAGATACTCAATGTTTAAGATTAAATAAGGGAGATTTCTGTATACCCAAAATAGGAAAGGAATCTAAAAAGAATGTTAGACATTATTTTTCTTTTTCTTTTTTTTTTTTTTTTTTTTTTTTGAGACAGAGTCTCACTCTGTTGCCCAGGCTAGAGTGAGTGCCGTGGCGTCAGCCTAGCTCACAGCAACCTCAAACTCCTGAGCTCAAGCGATCCTCCTGTCTCAGCCTCCCGAGTAGCTGGGAATACAGGCATGCGCCACCATGCCCGGCTAATTTTTTCTATATATATTTTTAGCTGTCCATATAATTCCTTTCTATTTTTTTTTTTAGTAGAGGTGGGGTCTCGCTCTTGCTCAGGCTGGTCTCGAACTCCTGAGCTCAAACGATCCGCCCACCTCAGCCTCCCAGAGTGCTAGGATTACAGGCGTGAGCCACCACGCCCGGCCTAGACATTATTTTTCTAGGTTTCTTCTATCATGTATACCCCTATGTCTTGTCTTATATCATTTCTTGGCTTACTCACTTACTATGTCTAAGCAGAAACGTCTACCATCTTTTTTACTAATCCATTCCCAGATATTCTATATAGCTTCTTTCTCTCTGTTTATTTTGTTTCAGAATTTGCTTGCATTCTATTAAAGGAAGCCAGTATTAATCCAGCCATTTCTACCAAGTGCATAACATTGTCCAAATCACTTAACTTCTTTACTTATCAAATGGAGATAAAATATCTATTAACAGAGCTATTTTTGTGAAGATAAGAGGGTACAGCATGGATGAAACATCTCATATAGTGTCCAAGAAATGTTCTTTCTCCCACCCTACCTTTGCCTGCTTTCTCTTCAAACTTCAACCTTCATTTCTCCTCACGACATCTCTGCTCAATCCAAAGTGACTCACCAATGATGAAAATTCTATTATATTTTGTTCTCAAACTTTATTTTAAAATTGAAGACATCCTTCTGATGCCAATAAATGGCTATTTCCTGAATAAGAATTGTACCTTCCGTGTGTGTGTGTGTGTGTGTGTGTGTTTTCCCCAAGTTGGCAGATTGGAGGTTTTGTTAGGGCACCTTACCCACGTGGAAAGAGCAAAATAGTGTGTATAGATTCACACTGTGAACTTTTATCCAAAAAGCAACACGAGAGCACAAGAGAAAAAGTGAAAGAAACTTCTGATGCTTTGAAATGTGCAGCAAGCAGCAGCCTGGGTTGCAGGTCTGTGAGTTTTCAGAGCGTGAAAGAAGGGACACTGTCTCCGTGATACTTATTCTCACCGGACAATCCAGGCCACAGGGGAGCTCCTCACCCCTTTTCAGCACTGGATCTGGCTTGGGAAGCAGTGCGGAGTCCGTGAGAAGGCGCAGCATCAGGGGGGGCTCTGTGTATGCTCCCAGACCCCAGCACCAATAGAAGGAAGTCATTTTTTATTGTAACCCATAGGGGACCTTGTGGAAATCTGCCAGCCAACTCAGGCGGCCGGCACAGGTTGGGAGAAGCTCCGAACTGAGATCTGCGATCTAATCTGAAGTGAGGACAAATCGCCATGGCCAGAACTATGAGGTGAACAGGGACTGCACGCTTGCCAAAGGCGCAGGAGTTAGGCGTCCCCACACTTTACAGGCCCAGACAGGAGTGTGATTAGGAAGCCCCGGTTACTGTCGGGGCAAGGAGTCTTGAAGCCTGGGGCAATTCTCTGATCTGAGCACTGTCTGCTTTGGGACTCAGCTGGCTGTTTCCGCTTGTTGCCAGCAGCGGGCTATGGATGGGAGACCCACCAAATCAAGAGCGTAGGAGCTAGGTGGGCTCCACTGCCTCCTGCTGGGCTGTGGCGCCCAGGCTTCTCCTCTCTCCCCATGCGAGCTTTGTAGTGTGGCAGAGGCGGTTCTGCGCCTCCCTGAACATTGCCCCAGCAGCCAGGGAACTGCCCTCCCACCCCCGTGGGGCCGCCACTTGCATCCACTGTTGGGGAAGCTGAAGGTGGGTTTATCTGATCCAGCCCCCCACCCAGCTTTGCCCCCACAACCTTCTCAGTGGCAAAACACGGAACAGGGACCCATGGGCAGTTCCATGACCCTGCCCATCACCTGGGACATCCCACTACGTCTCCTGGTTAACGAAGGTCAAGTATAAATCCCACAGCCACCACCTGAGCTGGCTCTCTCCTGCAAGCGCCACCTATTGGAGTGGAGTTCAACCTGAATAGTACATTACAACTATGGTCCCCAACCCCCAGCCGAGGACCGGTACCAGTCCCTGGCCTTGTTAGGGACCTGTTAGGGACCAGACTGCAGAGCTCCACAGCCCCTCCTCCCCTTCCACTCCTCCACCGCCATACCCAGTCCATGGAAAAATTGTCTTCCATGAAACTTAGGAACCAGGAGGCTGAACAACAGGAGGTGAGCAGAGGGAGAGCCAGCAAATCTTCATCTGTATTTATAGCTGCTCCACGTATAGTCTCATTCAAATGAAAGTAAATTCAAAAATAGGACATGGCAGCTTCTCCAGATGAGAAGGAACTAGAGTAATAATTCTAGAAGTATGAAAAAAACAAGTATCACAACAACCCCTAAATATCACACTAGCTCTCTAGTAATGGATCCTAACCAAAATGAAAATTCTGACATGCCAATAAAGAATTCAAAATATGTATTGTAAAGAAGCTCGATGGGATCCAAGAGAAATCTAAAAACCAGAACAAAGAAATCAGAAAATAAATTGAGAATATGAATTAGAAATTTACCAGAGAAATAGATACTTTAAAGAAAAACCAAACAGAACTTCTGACAATGAAAAATTCACTTAAAGAATTACAAAATACCATTGAAAGCTTCAAAAATAGACTATATCAAGCAGAAGAATCACTCTCAGAACTTGAAGTCAGATCTTTCAAATTAATCCAGTCAAACAAATATAAAGAAAAAAAGAATTTAAAAAATGAACAAAGGCTTTGAGAACTATGGGATTACATAGTGTCCAAATCATAAGTATTCCCAAGGGAGGAGAGAAAGCAAAAAATCTGGGAAATCTATTTTAGGAAATAATTGAGGAAAACATCCCTAGTCTTGCTATAGATTTAAACATCCAGATATAAGAAACTCAGAGAACTCTAGGGAAATACACTGCCAGAAGGACTTCATCAAGACATATAGTAGGCCGGGCGCGGTGGCTCACGCCTGTAATCCTAGCACTCTGGGAGGCCGAGGTGGGCGGATCGTTTGAGCTCAGGAGTTCGAGACCAGCCTGAGCAAGAGCGAGACCCCATCTCTACTAAAAATAGAAAGAAATTATATGGACAGCTAAAAATATATATAGAAAAAAATTAGCCGGGCATGGTGGCGCATGCCTGTAGTCCCAGCTACTCGGGAGGCTGAGGCAGAAGGATTGCTTGAGCCCAGGAGTTTGAGGTTGCTGTGAGCTAGGCTGACGCCACGGCACTCACTCTAGCCTGGGCAACAGAGTGAGACTCTGTCTCAAAAAAAAAAAAAAAAAAAAAAAAAAAGACATATAGTCATCAGGCTGGGCGTGGTGGCTCACACCTGTAATCTTAGCACTCTGGGAGGCCAAGACGGGAGGATCACTTGAGGTCTGGAGTTCGAGACCAGCCTGAGCAAGAGCAAAACCCCATCTCTACTAAAAAAAAAAAAAAAAAAAAAAAAATAGAAAGAAATGATTTGGACAGCTAAAATATATATATAGAGAGAAAAATTAGCCTGCCATGGTGGCACATGCCTGTAGTCTCAGCTACTCGGGAGGCTGAGGCAGTTAGATTGCTTGAACCCAGGAGTTTGAGGTTGCTGTGAGCTAGGCTGATGCCACAGCACTCTAGCCCGGGCAACAAAGCGAGACTCTGTCTCAAAAAAAAAATAATTAAATTAAAAAAAAAAAAGACATATATAGTCATTAGACTATCTAAAATAAACATGAAGGAAAAAATTCTAAAATCAGCAAGAGAAGTGGATAGCCACTTATAAATGAAATCCCATCACAGTGACAGTGGGCTTCTCAGCAGAAACCTTGCAACCCATAAAAGAATAGGGTCTAATTTTCAGACTTCTTAAACAAAGACTGTCAACCATGGATTTTCTATCCTGCTAGAATAAGCTTCACAAGTGAAGGAGAAATAAAGACTTTTCCAGACAAGCAAAAGCTGAGGGAATTCCCCACCACTGGACCGGCCTTACCATAAATGTTCAAGGGACTTCTAAACATGGAAACAAAAGGTCAATATTCACCATTACAAAAACATATAAAAGTATAAAAGTCACAAGTCTTATAAAACAATTATACAAATGAGACTACAAAGCAGCTTGATAACAATTCACATGATGACAGGAACAAAAGCTCATATATCAATATTAACCCTGAATGTAAATGGTTTAAATGATCCTCTTAAAAGATATGGATTGCTGAAATGGATGAAAAAAAACAAAACAAAACAAAACCATGATCCAAACATATGCTACTTACACAAAACTCACCTAACTTGTAAAGAATCTTATAGACTAAAGGTAAATGTATGGAAAAAGATATTCCACACAAATGGAAACCAAAAGCAAGCAGGAGTAGCTATACTTATATCAGATAAAATAGACTTTAAGTCAACAGTAGTTAAAAAGAAGATAAACAAGGTCATTATGTAATGACAAAGGGATCAATTCAAATATACATGCACCCAATACTGAAGTGCCCAGATTATAAAACAAATATTACTAGACCTCAAAAAAGAGACAGACAACAATACAATAATAGTGGGTGTCTTCAACAGCCAACTGACAGCAACAGACAGATCATTGAGACTGAAAATCTCAATGATTTCAGTCTCAAGTCCAGTCCACAAAGAAATACTGGACTTGAATTTGACTTTAGACCAAATGGACATAATAGACACTTACAGAACATTCTACTCAACAACCGCAGAATATATTAACACATTCTTCTCATCATCACATAGAACATTCTTCTAGATAGACCATATGTTTGGCAACAAAACAAGTCTCAATAAATTTGATACCATTTTACACCAGTCAGAATGCTTATTACTAAAAAGTCAAAAAAATAACAGATGTTGGAGAGGATGCAGAGAAAAGGGAACACTTATACACTGTTGTGGAAATGTAAATTAGTACAACCTCTGTGGAAAACAGTATGGAGATTTCTCAAAGAACTGAAAATAGAATTACCATTAGATTCAGCAATCCCACTATAGTGTATATAGCCAAAGGAAAAGAAATCGTTATATCAAAAAGATAACATGCACTCATATGTTTAGCTCAACACTATTTACAATAGCAAAGGTATGGAATCAACCCAAGTGTGCATCAACTGATATTTGAATAAAGAAAATGTGGTATGTGGAATACTACTCATCCATAAATAAAGAATGAAATAATGTCTTTTGCAGCAACATGAATAGAACTGGAGGCCATTATCTTAAGTGAAATAACTCAGAAACAGAAATCAAGTACCACATGGTCTCACTTATGAGTGGCAGCTAAATAATGTATACACATGGTCATAGAGAGTGGAAAAATAGACACTGCAGATTCAGAAGGGCGAGAGGGTGGGAGGCTGGGAGGTGGGAGGCGGGTATGGAATGAAAAATTACTTAATGGGTACAATGTACATAATTGAGGTGATGGTTACCCTAAAAGCCCAAAATTTATCACTATACACTATATCCATGTAACAAAACTGCACTTGGACCCCCTAAATCTGCTTAAAAAATACCTTCCTGCGTAGAATCCTATAATTAACTCTGGAGTTTCCCTCTTTCCATTCCTGTTTGACCAGCTTTCCTGGGGTTAGATCCTGAAACCCTACAATCTCTAAGCAACTCCTGCTCTTACTCTAATCACCTATTTTTCCTACAATCCATTTGCAGTTATTTCATTCCTCCAAACACTTCTGTTCTTCCCTTCTCAGACCCTGGCCTTTATCACAAGTTAGAAGATAGTTACTGTGGCTAGTTTTGCTTCTCTCTAGTTCATTACTTCTGACATTAGGATTTAAAGCACTCATTCCTTTATAAGCGATAATCTCCTCAGTGACAAAACTCTTAGTGAATAGTATCCACAATAATTTAAGGAAGATGTTTTTGCCAAGAGAATACTTTAATATTTATTTCCCATGGTAAACATAATTCCCATTAAAATTAACATCAAGGCCGAAATAGTAGTAGAAGGTTTTAAACAACTGGATTTTTTTGATCATAACTCAAATGAGCCAGACTTTCAAATCTCAACATCATACACCTGCAGATTAAAGAAACATGGTACTGCTATTGTTTAATATATCTAAACAATTAAATTCTGAGATACTGTGTTTGCGAGTAAATGTGAAACAGTTGCTTCTTTGAATTGTTAACATAAGGATGTTTTGTAAGCAAGAGGAATGCAAGGTTTCTGTTAGAGAAACACAGATTAGAATGATATAGATTTAAATATTAAATTATCCAAGTTACCAGATATTAATAAATTTGGCATTGAGAATCACTGTGGCATCTCAGATTCATCTTAGATGTCAACAGATCATGAATACTGCATCACCAAATGACTTCTCTGGAATGTTTTCAAGATTGATCATACACATTTCTGTCCTTAGTACATTACAGATGGGAAGAATATGTAGAATCCAATTTCCTTTACCATATTTAGGAGGTAATTGGTCTTTAGAATTTCTGAAACTTCTTCACACACAGGAGAGTTACCTTACAGCCCAATGCTGTGACTTCTCCAAAATGGGTCTTGGCCTGGAGCTATATTTGCAGAAGGGTGTTAAGAAAAAAGGGAAAGAAAGGATTTTTTATTCAGCTGCTAAAATCCTATCTACTTCAATAATCCCCGTTAAAGAAAACATAGCTTTTCCAAAGTGCTATTCATCAGTGAATGTAACTATTTGTGACTATAATCTTTCTCATCATTTGCTCTACTTAGACTTAGTGAATGATCATAGGCAAAGAAAGGAATGACTGCAATGGTTTACTTCCCTATATTCCTCAGAAAAGCAAGGTTTTTTTCATGTAAAATGTAATCATTAGAGCCAGGTGCGGTGCCTCATGCCTGTACTCCTAGTACTTTGGGAGACTCAGACGGGAGGACTGCTTGAGGCCAGGAGTTTAAGACCAGCCTGAGAAAGAGTGAGATCCCATCTCTACAAAAAAATAGAAAAATTAGCTGGGTGTGGTGGTGCGTACCTGTAGTCCCAGCTACTCGAGAGGCTGAGGCAGGAGTATCACTTGAGCCCAGAAGTTTGAAGTTGCAGTGAGCTGTGATGATGCCACTGCACTCTAGTCCAGGCAAGAGAGGAAGACCCTGTGGCCAGGAAAAAACAAAGTTAAAAAAAAAAAAGTAACCTTTTGAACTTAGAGATAAAATAACATAGAAAATAAAAAAAAGGAGAACTGTATAGTATGGTATGACATTAAGAGGATAGGGCAGGTCCAGATGCCCAAATTTTTCTCCTTTCCACCTGCATTGTCACTATCATTTTTGTGCTTTATAAAATCCCACCTTATTTGAATTAATGAACATTTTATTTCTAATTGAGGAGTTTTAATAGCTTCTGTTCAGAGCATACATATATGCCAAATTTAGGGTCAGGATGAACATTGCTTTCATTTATAATTGATAAGAGTTAATATAAAAGTATCTAGTAGATTTTGATCAACCAGAAGTATGATATGAACTAAAAATTTCAAAACTTTAAAAACAAATTCAAATACCATGCTTTAATCTAAGTATAAATACCATAAAAATTATTTTTATTCCTATTAGGTAGACCACACTGGAAAATTGGATTAAATTGTGAGAAGCAGGTCATCATAAACTTGCTTCTTGCTAAATGCATCTTCCTATAAACTTTATCAACAATCGTTTATCATCTATTCTATAGCTCTCCAGCTTTCCAACCTGGAGTGCCCCTGAGGCCTAGATATTATGGAAGGTATTAAGTTCTACTAGGTGAAATTATCATTTTTGTAGCTCAAAAATGGTCAAATGTCAGCAGTTTTATATAGCTAAGCTTAGAGTAATGAGGAGGAGTGGTTAGGAAATATAATAAAACAAATAAGTTATTTTTATTATTTTTGAAGTTCAAAGGTTGATGCAATATAGGGTGACTAAAATTACTGATTATCCCATGGTGACCAGAAGCTATGAATGTCAATTAAATATACTTTTATTTATTAAAAATGAGAAATGAATTATTTAATAAATACAGTTTCATCAACTTGGAAACTTTACATAGCAGCTTTAAAATTTTCCATAACAGAAGTCCAAACTACTTAAATATTAAATAGAACTTTATTTTCTTCTTACTGAAGTCAACGTAATTCTCAAATGTCCATTTCTTTCAGCAGGAGGAAATAATCTAGATAATAATCTTATTCATTTCCTGTTCACAAAAAAGTTTCTTTTTGGATAACCAATCAAATCAGAGTTCTCGTCCTCTCCATTCTCCTTTAGTTAGGGGTAATCTAAGCTAACTGATTACTTCCTCCGTTCTTCTCCCATCTGGGGAAAGGCTACATGACATGCAGACAACACCACAGTCTTGTCCTCCTGGCGCATCTCCCTCCTCAGCTCCCACATCCTTCCTCCAGAAGCCAACGAGGCCTCTCGCCTTTACAGACTCTGCCATGGAGTCCTCATCCCGTACTCCCCCATCCCTTGCTATGACAATTCCTTGGCTGGTTTTATCCCATACTTGACTCTACTTCGAATCTTTCCAGATCCTTTTCACTTGCAGTGTAAAAATTTAAATGGTGAGTGAGACAGAGGGGATTTATCTCTGGACCTCTTATGGCTAGACTTACACTGCTGACATTTTTTCTGTTTCAATAATCTCATATTGGCGTACGACACTCCACAACCATGGTTTTTCCTATAGCTCTATACAGGATCTGGGACAAATATCACAAATATCTATCCACAGATGCTACCATGTGGGGGTTTCCATCCTCCCCATCATGTGATCACGGGGTTTTGGTGGTACAGACTAACAAGCAAGAGAGGTACACACTAGTGGCTAAATTCTGCTTTCCTTTCTCAGGCTCTCTAAACTCCTAACCTGAGCTTAGAAATGATTCTGATCCCCTTTTCATGTGAAAGTAAAACTAAGTATATGTGTATGTTGTGTGTGTGCATGTGTATATACACACATACATATATGTGTGTCTGTATATACAGGAACACATGCATTTCTCCTCTGTTCTTTGGCTTATCATATAAATGTGTGCTCTGAGGTTTCCAATTTTGCCCTTGATACTTAAATCCAAGTTGAGAAAAATGTTTAAATAATAAAAAAATCAGTAGTGAACTTTCTTTTCTTTAGTTTCAAGCTATTGTAATCAAAAGCCATTCGGGAATTGAAATAACTGTGTTTTTAAGACAGATCTGCTTTCCATTGTAATGAATAGTACTGATTTAGGTAATACTTGTAAACAATATTATTAATAATATACTTATTTTCATAGTACTCTCATTTATATATTTTCTTTATATGTTCTTGTAAGAACCCTGTAATTATGTCAAGTAGAATTAACATATGTTGAATATTACTAAGCAGCGTGATTTGTGATTATCTCATTGATGCTCACAGTGATGCCAGGCACACACAAAATTGCCCCGTTTTACCATGAGAAGACTAAGGTTTCAATGATGTAAGCGATTATTCAAGTTTGCCTCACATTAAATGCTGGAGCTGAAATCTAATCTATATCTTTCTAGCCTTTTCTACTGCACTATATTTTTTATATAAAATATTTGAAATTTATGTAGGTATACATTGTATCATTTAACTTTCTAAACTATTGGGAAAAGAGCAAATAAGACCCTAAAATGATACAACTCTGTGTTTCTAAATTTTAAACCATTAGGTAAACATACATGTATATTAAAAAGAAACATTGAAACTCCCTCTAATAACTTTTTCATCATAGGACACAATTTATGGCTTTCTGCCATTTAATAATGAAAGTTAAATTTTCTGTGATATTACTGGCATTGGGTATAATAACTCATTCTCCAAAACCAATTTATACAGAAAACATTCAATACAAAGATGATTGAGTTCCTGTATTTCTCTTTTGTCATTTGGCAGCAATTTGTGTGAGACTCAAGAAAGATAGAGTGAGAACTGATGGTAGCAATTTCTTCAAGATATGTGGAAAAGACCAAGAGTATTGAAAGCATGTGTCAGTTAAAATCCTTCGTTTTAGATTAAACTCATGGTCAGCAGTGACAGAAATCCCTAAGAAGATATCTATCTTTAAGAATTAATAGAGTTTTATCTGAGGATTATTCTTGGTCAAAAAAACATGTTTTTTTTTTTCTTTCAGTTACTCATTTGACAACCATTGTGAGCACAGACAGCAGTGTCCATTCGAATCTATTGTTCCTAGGTGTGTGAATGTTGGACTGTGTCTTTAGTAGTTTCACAATTTATTTTGACGGCACAATGGAATTTGTAACCTCTGTTCACCAACACTCAATCAATGTGTCAGTTACCTCTATCATTGAAAATAAAAGTTTTGTGAATGCAATAACCAAGTAAGGTGGTTGGCAACTTCATTTGTAGAACTGACAATTTCAATTTCTGAGCTTTTAGTATCTTTTATAACCTCTGAAGGTAAGACCATAACATCATGTCTTTTCCTATATATTTCAAACCACCTGAAGTGTTTTTTGCTTCAGTAATCAACATTGTGGTTATCTCCTCCCAATCATTCCAAACAGTTTGCACTGTGAAGCACCTGTATGAATCGGGTAGGATTGAGTAGCCCTTGAGTAGTCCGCATCCTGCAGGTCCCAAACTCCTTACTACATCTAATGCCACAGCTGTTCACACAGCAAATGGTTTTGGCAACCTCGGAACAATCTAATTAATACATGGCATTTTTCTGGCTACTGAGATTAATTCAAGATTATCCCAATTATCACAGAAGTTAGTATTTATAAAGAGGATTCTAGAACTGGATGCCCATGTCCTCCTGATGATGTGGTTTATAGATGTGACATCAGTTTGTCACCCTGAGGGACACCAATTTTAAGATAAAACTGAAACATAGAGTAATTCAGAGATTTGACCAAACCATGCACAGACATGTTATTTCTATAAATCTTTTAAAACATCTAAATAAATCTCTTTATAACCTAAGTCATTTGGAGATAGATTTAACAAGTCAAATAGGAACAATAGAGTCTCTCCTTAAATCATAAGTATAGTCAAAACAAATATTTCAGAAATATTTCAGCCAGAAATATTGTGCCTCATGATTTTTAGCTTAGTTACATTATCTTAGATTATTCGGTGAGTGACCAAAGAGAATTCATATATTTTTATTCATTTGCTGAAAAGGTTAAAAGCAAAGGATACTGTATTTTAGGCCACATACTTGGCTGATTAACATCTAGTATCCCCTTTCTCTGTAATCAAAGAATCTTAAGACAAGAATGGCATCACAATGATCATCTAGTTTAGCAATCTGTCTGAGGCTTGCATTCTATTTTAACTGGTCATTAGCCAACCCTTGATCACTTTTAGCAATAGGAAAGTCACACCTTCTGAGACAGCCACTTCTACCTTGAGCTTTATCTTTAGTCATATTAGGATACTGAGTGCTACTTTACTGAAAATTCTGTAAACTTTAATGGTATCATTTTTCTTTTTCTCTAGATAATAATGTGTCACTTTATGCAAGGCATCCTATTCTAGTTGCCTTTCAAGTTTATGCTATCTTTATTTATAGATATTACTTCTATTATCATTTTTAATAGATCCACTTCAAGCTGCTATGTTTTTCTTGGTCAATTACGATCGCTGGGATTAAGAAAATGAATTGTTATTCTTATAATACTTTTCTGTAAGGAAAGTCAAAAATTACTAAAACTGGCTGTGGCAGACACTGCTAGCAACAAGTTGCCAATTGCCTAACAAGATATTTAACTTTTTTGCTTGCTGAAACAACTCCTACTTTGTTGAGCATGGCAAAGTGCCCAGCAAAATAAAATGGCATTTCCCTATGTCCTTTACAGATGGGAGTGGTAGGAGTGATCGTGAAACACAATACTGGCCATAGAGAAATAAAAGCAAGTTTTTCCATGGGACATTCATGAGAGGGATGGTTTCAAATGGCATGTGCCTCCTGCCCTGTGTCCTTTTCCTTGAACAGAAAATTAGAAAGAACATGAGTCCATGTTGGAATTATAAAATACTGCCCCTAGATTCCCTATTCTCAGACTTCCCATTATATAAGAAATATAAAAGCCTTGATTTTTAAGCAAATATTTTCTAATCACAGCTAAAAAGTAATTAGTAGTAATAACCTCTTTTCATCAAAATAAATGCGTTTTCTTAAAAACTGGACAGTAATGTTAAATTTTAACAAGGAAGACTGTGGAGTTAGCAAGGATTTAAAATGTTCAAGGATTTAAAGATATGCCCCTCCATCTCTACACGATGGTCCAAATGAACTCTGAGTGATCATTTAATTACAATATCATCTCTTTCATACTCAGACCTTGCAATATAATAAAGAATGGTGTGGACCCCTTAGGTTTCTATGACTCAGTTGTTTTGAGACACTTAAGTAACCTGCTATTGTACAGTGGGGGAAAATATATATGCGTATGTGTGTATAGGTTATGTGTTTATACACACACAAACACACACAAACACACACACACAGAAACATACACACCCCACACAGACAGGGTTGAGGGGAGAGAGAGAGAGGAGAAGAGATACACAGGGACTGAACAAGAACACAGGCATGGAAAATCCCAACAGAGTCCTGAGAGTAGATATAAAGTAAAATATTAGGAAAATTAGAAAAGTTCTAACCATGGAATTAAAATATTTACAATGTCCCCAATCTCCATCACCAAAGGCACTGGGGATATTTGCATGTCAGTAGCAGTTTAAAGGGGAAAACACACTGAGGCTATTTCATTTGTTTTTGTTTCTATCAACTTTGATTTTAGCTAATTTATAACTTTAATTCACCCAAGTATCTGATTTTACAATATACTAAAAATAAGATCATAATAATCATTATTATCATCAAGGCCTGTGTAAATTATTATACATTTTAGCAGTGACTCAAAGGAGTAAATACTATTATTCTCATTTTATGGATTGGGAAACTGTGAATTAAATATATAAAAATGAGAATAATAGTATTTACTATTTCAGGCCATGTTTCATAATTAGTGACGAGTTGAATGATGTAGACTTAGATGTAGGCCTGACTCAGGTTTCCTGACTCAGTGTATCAAAGTAGTCATATTTTGAGGATCAAATTAAAAGAATAAAATTAATACTATCACTATCAGCATGCCTACCACAAACACATACCTGAAACATTAGGTTGCCATAGCCTACTAGTGGGTCTCATTTGATGACCATGGCATAGTTTTCTCGTTTGAAGCTTTGTGCATGCCATCTCATACACAAGGACTCTCCTGCTATCCCCAACACAAAATCCCTTCCCCAAGGGATGATCCAGAAGGATAATAAGTCAATGACAGCAAATGTACTATGGTAGACATAATAAAGAAAAATAATTTGTTGACTTTGTTGGTTTTTCTTATTGTTTGGCCATTTGCTGTGTCAGTGGTGCCTACCCTAATGTTTTGATTTTCTGTCTTCCATCTACTTTGGGACTATTTAGTTTGTTCTTATTTTCTCCAGTTTTTTAGCATGCAACCTCATATCATTGATTTAACATCATTCTTCTTTTCTTATGTAAGCATAGACCTTACATAAGCTATCAATTCTCTCTAAGTACTGCTTTTGTTGCATCCAACAAAGTTTGCTATGCTGTGTTTTCGCTCTCATTTATTTGGAAAGATTGTCTAATTTCCCTTGTTATTTTTGACCCACAAATTATGAATTAGTATGTTGATCGATTTCCCAATATTTATACATTTTCAAGATATCTTATTTTTATTGACTTTTAGTTTAACATAATTGTGGGCAGGGAGTTATATTATGTATGAGTTAAATTGTTTTATTTTACTGTGACTTTTTTTAAGACCCAACAAATGGTCTATCTCGGTGAAGGTTTCATGTACATTTAAAAATTATGTATATTGTGTAATTTTTAGAACTGTCAAGAATTCTGAAGGATTTGAGATTTTATCCAACTTTCAAGCTAATGAGTACACCACAGATTTGTGGATGCTAGCAGAAGGCAAGAGCCTCCTTTGTCAGAGACAAACTTTATTACTCACAGCAAGAGCAGTAGCCAGAGTACCAGCAATGTGTACTGGTTTCCTGAGCCCCAATTCCTATAGGGTAATTTGAAGAAGGTACATGCCATGAACCGTGTTATAAGAAGGAAAACCTAATTAGATAATTTGAATTTTTTATAATGGGAATACGCTTGCCTGCCCTTTGCATTATATCTATCTTCCCAGTGTGTTTGTTGTATAAACATCTTTGAAAGTTATTCCAGAACAAAGACAGTCAGTGCCTCTTCTAGCAAGACATAGAAATGCAAAAGAACCATGGAGAATTGTTTCTCAATAATATGTAGTGCTCTATAAATGTCAATGAAATCAAGTTGGTTGATAGTGCTGTTCACATCTTTTAAAACTTTATTGATTTTTATTGTCTACTTGTTCTATCGATTATAGAGAGAGGAGCATTAAAATACACAAGCATGATTGTTGATTTGCCTATTTTATCCCTTTTTTGTCAATTTTGGCTTCATGTATTTAAAAGCTCTGTTGTTTAGTGCATTCACATTTAGAATTATTAAATATTGCTATTAACTTAATTCTTCTATCATTACAAAATATTTCATTTTTTCCTTGTGATACTCCTTGCATTAAAATTTACTTTGTCTGATATTATTATAGTCCTTTCTTGCTCTTTACTGTTTACAGTGCATACTTTTTTCAATTCTTTTATTTTTAACCTGACTGCTTCTTTGTAATTAACGTTTCTGTCTTGTAAACAGAATATAGCATGTCTTCTTTTTTACTCAATCTGACCACATCTGCCTTTTAATTGAAGTGTCTATTCCATTTATATTTAATATAGTGATTGATAGTTGGGTTTTTAAAAAATACCAACTTGCTATTTATTTTCTATTTGTTTCTTCTATTCTTTATTTCTTTATTCCCATTCTGTTGTTTTCTTTTGAGTGAATACTTATTTTTAATCTTATACTTTATTTCTTACGTTAAAATTTAAACTATATTTTATTGTGGGGTGTACAATTCTGTGTGTGTGTGTGTGTGTGCTCTAAAGTTTACAGTATGTTTCTTTTCGTTATCATCATTGTCTTCAAATATACTAATCCATAAATAATGTGAAAACTTTACAACAGCATAATTCTATTTATACATCCTCCCACCTCTTCTTATCTTATATTTTACTATTAGATACACCTTAAGTCTCACAACATAGTGCTGTTTGTGCTTTAAAAAGTAAATAATGTTTTCACTTTATTTTCTTAAGTTTATTTTGGCAAATTATTAAATTCAAGGTTCAAAGTCTTTTTTACATTTTTTTTGTTTTGTTTGTTTGTCTTTTGGTTAGTTTGCTTGTTTATCTCCAAGAATTTTAATGATATTCTCTAGTTTTCTAGCCACCATTATTACTAGAAACAAGTCAGTCATAATTTGTGTATTCATTCTCTAGTTAATCTGTCTCATTTTTCTAGTTGCTTCAATTTTACTTTTTCGCCATTTAACTATGATGGAATTAGGTATGATTTTCTTTGTACTTATCCTGTTTGGAGGTCATTAAAATTCCTGGTAGTGTGGGTTGATATATTTTACCAATTTTGACAAGTTCTTGGTCTTTATCTCTTCAAATATATTTTCTTCCCCATTCTCCCTCCTCTCTTTTAGTGGGACTCCATTTATAAATAAATTAGAAATTTATTTATTTCTCTTTTTTTATTTCAGCATATTATGGGGGTACAAAAGTTTAGGTTACATATATTGCCCTTCCCCCCACCCTGAATCAGAGCTTCAAGCGTGTCCATCCCCTAGATGGTTCACATCACACTCATTATGTATGTATACACCCATCCTCTCCCCCTGCCCCCATCTGCCCAACACCTGATTGATGTTTTTCCTATATGTCCTCTTAGGTATTGATCAGTGAAACCAATTTGAGTAGATGTGGTGTTTATTTTTCCATTCTGGGGATACTTCACTTAGTAGAATGGGTTCCAGCTCTATCCAGGAAAATACAAGAGGTGCTATATCACCATTGTTTATTATAGCTGACTAATACTCCATGGTATACATATACCACATTTTATTAATCCACTCATGTATTGATGGGCACTTGGGTTGTTTCCACATCTTTGCAATTGTGAATTGTGTTGCTATAAACATTGAGGTGCAGCTATCTTTTTTATAGAATGTCTTTTGTTCCTTTGGGTAGATGCCCAGTAATGGGATTGCTGGATCAAATGGTAGGTCTACTTGTATCTGTTTAATGTATCTCCATATTGCTTTCCACAGAGGTTGCACTACTTTGCAGTCCCACCAGCAGTGTACGAGTGCTCCAATCTCTCCGCATCCACACCAGCATTTATTGTTTTGGGACTTATTGATAAAGGCCATTCTCACTGGAGACAAGTGATATCTCATTGTGGTTTTGATTTACATTTCTCTGATTATTAGAGATGTTGAGCATTTTTTCATATGGTTGTTGGCCATTGTTCTGTCTTCTTTTGAAAAGTTTCTGTTCATTACCTTTGCCCACTTTTTGATAGGGTTGTTCGATTTTTTCTTGCTGATTTTCCTGAGTTCTAAATAGATTCTAGTTATCAACCCTTTATTGCATGGGTAGCATGAGAAAATTTTTTCCCATTCTGTAGGTTGTCTGTTTGCTCTCATGACAGTTTCTTTGGGTGTGTAGAAGCTTTTTAATTTGATCAGGTCCCATTTATTTATTTTTTTTGTTGCTGTGATTGCCTTTGGGGCGTTCTTCATAAATTCTTTGCCTAGACCAATGTCTATAAGAGTTTTTCCCACATTTTCTTCTAGAATTCTAATAGTTTCTAACCTTAGGTTTAAGTCTGTTATCCACCATAATATGATTTTTGTGAGAGGTGAAAGATGTGGGTCCTGTTTCAGTCTTCTACATGTGGCTATCCAGTTTTTGCAGCACAATTTATTGAATAAGGATTCTTTTCCAAGTGTATGTTGTTGTCTGCTTTGTCAAAGATTAGATGGCTATATGAGGATGGTTTTATATCTGGATTCTCAGTTCTGTTCCATTGGTTTGTGTCCCTGTTCTTGTGCCAATACCAAGCTGATTTAATAACCACAGCCTTGTAGTATAGTTTGAAGTCTGGTAAATTAATACCTCCCATTTTGTTCTTATTGCCTAAAATTGCTTTTGCAAAACAGGGTCCTCTCTGGTTCCATACAAAGTGTAAAATTATTTTTTATATATCTGTGAAAAATGATGTTGGTGATTTAATAGGGATTGCATTTAATCTGTGGATCACTTTGGGTAGTATAGACATTTTAACAGTGTTGATTTTTCCAACCCACAAGCATGGTATGGTTTTCCACCTGTTTACGTATTCTGCTATTTCCTTCCTCAGTGTTTCATAGTTCTCCCTGTAGAGGTCTCTTACCTCCTTAGTTAAATATATTCCTAGGTACTTTATCTTCTTTGTTGCTATTGTGAAGGATATTGAGTCTTTGATTTGGTTCTCAGTTTGACTGTTATTGGCATATATGAATGCCTCTGATTTGTGTTTCTCTTTTGTTTTTTAAATCTCTTGTTTTACTCTTTTTTCTTTTTTTTGTTTCAGGATGTATATTTTCTATTGACCTGTCTTTAAGTTCATTTATCCTTTCCTTTGCTCTGTCCAAACTCCTGTTAACCATGTCTAATGAAGTATTCATTTCTGATATTGTTGTCTTCATTTCTAATATTTCCATTTTTTCTATAACAGATTCCTCTTTCTCTTGTCATTCCACCAGAGGTAAGAGCAGCTGTGTAGTTTTCTCATATAATTATTATCATTCATCACTTAAGGAGTGTAGTTATTTTTAGTTTCTTTGTGTAATCAGACTCTGATAGGTTCATAAAACCTATTTTGTAGGTTATCTGGATTCTTTGGTTATTAGGATATATCTGTTGCCACTTTCTATATTTGAACTGGAAACAAACGTGTCATGTAGTTTTGTTAAATTTAAAATTATAGAAATATATCTGTTAATATAATTTTATTTTTAAGTCAACCAATAATTAGAGCAATAATCCTGTAGGTGGAAGAGTATATCAAGAATCTAGAGACTCATGCTCTGTAACTTGCACTGTCACTGATTACCTTGGTGGCTTGTGGGAATATGTGTTAATCTTGTAGTGTCTCCATTAGTAAATGTATTAGAGTGGTTGTCACTGGAAAAAGAGGGAAAGAATAGTATTCAAATAAGAAATATAGAAGACTTCACCTTTTTTTAATATTAAATTTCCTTGGAAAAGAAAAATATGAAGCAACTATGACAGAATGTTAACAATTGTTAATTCTGGAAAGTCAATGCCATATTAGCTTTTGTAATTTTCCATGGTTTTAGTATTAAATAAATTTTTCAAAATTAAAAATACTTAACAATAATATAAATACATCACTCCACCCAGTGGAACAACAAATGACACGGAGGAAAAATTATTGAAGATCAGCCAGGATAAGGGGTCTAATAATGCTAAACTTATAAAAATCCCCAGGAAATTTTTAATGGCATGGTATTCCATTCACTGTCAGGAACTCCACTTGTCTGATGTGAAAGTTAGCATATCCAACTGCAAAAGTCCTAGAGAAATGACAAGAGAAAAAGGTTTCTTTTTGAATTACTAAAGCTTTGTGGAATCCCCAGGGTCTCCCTGAAAAAAAGGGACATATGTAGGTATATGAATAAGTAGTGTCGTGTGTCAGTTTGCCATCCTTCAAATATACTTAAAAATATAAGAGTTTAAGCAATGCAGCAAAAATAGAGGGTACAGAAATATAGCAGATGAGCTATGATATTTAACAATCACACAGAAGCACAGAATATTAGGACTTGAGAGGGCTTAGAGTGTTCTGGTTCATCACATTCATTTTAAATCAGAAACTAAGATCTAGAGATTCAGTATCACACTAGACATTAAATAAAATAAATAAATAGGTCTAGAAGTCTATTATCTCGGTCTATTGCTCTGTGTACCATTCCACCAACTTCCAGACAATTCTCACTTAAAAATTTCAGGGAGCTCTTTAATACTACCCTCTCCCTCACTATTGCTCTACTATTTCCAGTCAGCAACCAAATTTTATTAGCTGTTTATTTCAAAACCAACTTCAAGTTGGTTTCAAAATCAACTTCAAATCCAACTTCAAGATATATTTGTATATTTTAATTATCAAAAATAGGAGTAGGCCAGGAGCAGAGGCTCACACTTGTAATCCTACCACTTTGGGAGGCCAAGGCTGGAGGATGGCTTGAGGCCAAGGAGTTCGAGACCAGACTGAGCAATAGGGATAGTCTGTCTCTCCAAAAAAAAAAAAAAAAAAAAAAAAAATTGAAAAATTAGCTGGGTATGGTGGCACATGGCTGTGGTTCAGCAATTCATGAGGCTGAGGCAAGAGAATTGCTTGAACCCAGGAGTTTGAGGTTGCAGTAAGCTATGATGACACCACTGTATGCTAGCTCAGGTAACAGAGGGAGACCCTGTCTCAAAAAAAAAAAAAAAAAATAGGAGTAGAGCTAGTAAAAGTATATAGAATCAATTATGTGAATTGTGAAACCAAAGTCACAGTCCAATTTTATCTGCTGTATTAACCATAACTTATTCATCGATATAAAAATGTACCACATTACAACCCAGGAAATCTGGGTTCATTCCCACTAATCATTTTAGATATCTCATCTCTATGTTTGAAGATATTTTTTACTTTTGTCCTTTCTTAAATAGTCCTCTTGTCACCAGTCCCCAGTGTTTAGCCTTTCCATCCCATTTTTATGCTGCTTCCAGTCTTATTGCTCTAAGACATAGTGTAGATCTTGCTACTTCATTTTTTGGAGGCATTTATCATCATCCAGGTAGATACACACAAACACATACCCCCTCTAAAATGCTTTAACTTGGCATATAAGAATCTTCATGGAATAAAATTTGAATCTGCTCTTTTGTTTCATCTGATATGGAGTGGGGACTTGAAGAGGAAAAATGACTTCACTTTGGGAAGTACCTGGACCAGGAAAAGGATACTGTGAAGGACATTGCTTAAATTCCCCAAAGCAGAGAATAGAATAGAGCAGTGACTATCATAGAGCCCAGCACTATAGCTCGGAGCTACCATCAGGGAAAGATGGCTCACGGTGTGTCTAAAATCCTCACCCCATTTGTGCTTTATAAACACAGTCATCAATCATTTTGTCACTTTTTGAGTAGAATAACTTCTCTTCCTATGATTTGAGACACCATCCACTAATCATTTAGTCATCGCAAAATGACATAAACCAGCAAACCCCACTTCACTAGAAATAGCAAGTGATTACAGCAGACCTAATGAACTAGGAGAAAAGCTCAAATTACATGTACTTTGGAGTAAGTGGAATTGATACGCCAAATGTTGGACCAATAACTGTTGTCAGAGAAAATAGAATACCCTCATCAGCCATTGGCTGTTCCTTATTTATGTACCAGATTTGGGGATTTAGGTAGAGGCAGTTCCACCCAAGCCACAGAAAATGGGTTCACTAATGGAAAGAGGAGTTCTCATGCCATAAAAACAAGAAAGAGAAAAGAAATACTCTGGAAACTATACTAACTTGTCTTTACTAAGCATAAAAGAAAATCCAAAAGAGAATTTGATAAGAGATCCACATTCTTTACAAATGCATTAGTATACCTAATGGTTAATTTTTAAATAACCATTAAAATCAAATCTGAATCAAGCACAATCATTTTGTTAAACATAAATTATACAATTATCAGATTATATATATTCAGTTAGATTTTTTGGTTTTATATTCTTGGCTATCTTTTATTTTCCTGGTTGCAACTAACTAGTACTAGTACTCCCATTTGATAATTTATGTTGGATACTTTCCAAACTATTTCAGGTATCATGTAGTTTCTCTTTATCAGGCAACCCTAAAATATAAATTTGTGGGTCTCTTCCTCCCTCCACCGAAGATGACAATGATAATAATATTCATTGAGCACTTACCATGTGCCAGGCACTGTTTAAATATAGTATATGTTTTAAATCCTTTAAATCTTATCTCCTAATTCAAAGGAGAATGTGACATAAGGTTAAAGTAATTATGTGGTCAATTTGGCATTAAAATGCAAAATTGGCTCTCACATCACAATGCTGCTTAAATTAAACTAACAGATTTTTTTCACAAGACTTTTTTTTTTTTTTTTACAAATTCTCATTTGCATGTGTGAAATCTTGCTGTGAGGCTGCATAAGGCAAAATTAAAAATAGATTTAATGTGTACTACATCTCTACCACATAAGAAAGACCTACATGAACTCCCTCAGTTCTGTCACATCCCATAGTTATTTCAATAACAGAATTAAATTTGTGTGTATAGCTATGATATCCCTTGTCTGGTCAACCTACAGAGCTCAAGAATAGGTTATCTGATTATAATGGTATGTGCATAAAGCTCACCCACTCTGAGGTGGTGACAAGTCAAATTTAAAAAGTGCAACAGAAAACAGAAGGCTTAATGTATCAATTTAATATGTAAATAATCTACAACTGAAATAAAGTGAAAAGACATTTGTAATGATGACAAGTTACAAATGCATGATATGAAAATAGATGACGGACCCACTTCATGGCTATGGTAAATGTAGATCCTCTTGTCATCATTTTCCGTATTAATCAACTGAGCAACCAAACTATTAATAATTATCAGAACAGAATTGCTTCCATTGGACAAAGACTGAAAGTATTTCCATGCCTGAAGAACTGATGATTATATTGTTATTCAAACAAGTAGGCATTCATGGTCTGATGAGTACTTATGAAAAATTATTAGGAGAAGCCTTTGTAATTAAAAAAAGCCTGTTAACATTTATTGAAGCTATGTTTAAATTCACAATATGCTTATCTCAAAAATTAGAAGAGAGATCAATATGAAGAATGCAATAAGTATGTTGAGCATGTTTTCTGTACTAACAATTCAGAGATCTACAATAACTATGAACTTTTACTTTCATTTATGATTATTCTAAATGGGAAGTCATGAATGAACAACATATCAACTCACCTTTTTTGGGGGGAAATATAGTCATATTAAATTAGAACTATATCACACAAACTATATCTAGGATCCTTCCACTAAAGTAGTTTTTTTAAAAAAATCTTTTGGATATTATTGTCATTTCCTTCTATTCCTTTTTCAGTCAAAGCCATACTTTGGAGAAGATTTCTGCTTCTGGGCATATTAGGGTAATAGGTACTGGGTTCACCAAATAATGCTAGAATAATTTAATATCCAAATGCAAACAATGAGCCCCAAATTTTATCACTCACCATGTAAAATATTAGCTAGAAGTAGATGAATCATAATCCTAAATGAAGACCTAAAACTATAAAATTTCTAGAAAATAACAGAATCAAATTTTTGTGACCTTGGGTTAGCAAAGAAATGGTTAGGTAGGAGAAAAAAGCACTAACCATAAGCTAAAATATTGACAAAATATCAAAATTAATGTTTTTTTCCCTTCAAAAACATTGTTAAGAAAGTGAAAAAGCAAGTCACAGACTAGGAATAAATATCTGCATAACATATATCAAATAAAGGACTGGTACTCAGAAAATATAAAGAACTCTTAAGATTCAATAATTCGGAGACAAAATAATCAATAAAACATGGATAAAATATTTTAATAGAATATTCACCAAATATGATACATAAGTAGTAAATAACACATGAAAAGATTTTCAATAGCATTAGTCAATATAGAAATGTATAATACCACAAGATACACTACACACCCATTAGAATAGTTAAATTCTGAAAAGATTGATAAGTGCTGGTGAGGATGTAGCAGGTGAAACTCTCACACATTGCAAGGAAAATGCAAAATGGCATGGTGACTTGAAAAACAAGGTGACACTTTCTTACCAAATTAAACCAACTCTTAGCATACGACCCACTAATTCCACTGCTAGATATTTACCCCAGAAAATGAGAGCATATGTCCCCATGAAGATTTGTCCTTGGATGTTTATGGCAGTTTTATTCATTGTAGGTAAAAACTGGTAACAGCCTACATGTTCATCAACTGGAAAAACAGTTAAACTCAGTGTTAAAAAGGAATGAACTAATGATACACACAAGAACGTGGATGAATCAAAATCATCAAGATAAATGAAAGAAGCCACAGAGTAAACACTACCTACACACTATTTGACTCTATTTAAATGATACTCTAAAAAAGGCAAACTCTGATGAAAGAAAGCACAGTGGCTGCTAGAAGCTGGGGTTAGAGAGTGGAGATTGTTGTAAAGGGGGGCAAGAAGTTTTAGGAGTGATGGAAATATTCTAATAGGATTGTGCTGGTGGCTCAACCCTCATTAATTTCTACACTTAAAATTGGTGAATTTTATGATACAGAGACTATAACAAAGTTTTTTTTAATAAATAAATAGACACACACTTAGGTATTGACCTAAAATTATTGGGGATGTGGAATAGCCCTTACTTAATGTATACTTTAAGTTGCTTACGTATAACCAAATCTGCCTCTTGTTGTGGTCAAATGGCCAATCAGAGGGCTACAAGGTATGAAGCCTAGAATAAAGTCTACACAGAAAGCTCCATGAATTTACGGGAATGCATTAAAGTATTAAGTCCTGGTGCTGGAGTGGTTATAGGAGAGAGCGCGCTGGCAAATGTAACATTTCTGGAGGAAATAGCAGCCAAGGCTGAGGCAAATTTCCCCGTTCGTAATTCTCTCTATGTCCATCTGCCAAGAAAAACTGAACAGCAGCAGCACCAGCTGTTCTTGTTGCTCCACAGATTGCAAGCCATGTTTCCCGAATTAACATCTCACCAACGCTTCCCCATTGAGTTTACATGAGACAGGAACTAAGTCAAGATGGGATCTAAGAAGAAAGAGAAAGTAACAAGGAAGCCTGATCACAAATTAAGGAGCAACAGCAAGGAGCTGTCAATACGAAGGGCAAGCTGCATGATCTGCAGAGAAATTAGTGCAAGATCAATTTGCAGAGGCGGGTAGGGAAGGGGGAGCAGGTGTTTCAGGAGTGAAAGTTGGGCAGACTACGATTCAGTCCTTTACCTCCCTATTTCATAAAAGAATGGGAGAAAATGAAAAGTAAAATAACAGAGTATTATTAGTATCGCCCATATGCCAAGTAACTAACTCAACGTACTACTTCCAATTAGACAGATGCTCGAAAATTATGGATCAAATGAATTATGTCAACAGTATGTATTGCTTTAAACATTATGATAGACAATTCTTTCCATCTTACTAAGGAAAGTAACTTCTAGTCATATAATAAAAGGAGTCCTATTTATTCTGTTTTAAGAATTGGACCCCAAGCCCACATTACTCTGGTTCCTAAGGCAGAACTGCTTCCCTGGAGCTGGTGGCTGCTCTAACAGGGCCAGCATGTCTCAATGTCACCTGCCTAAGACATGAAGTGACAGTTCTTTACATGGTAAATTTCCTAAAGCCATTTTCTCTTCTCTTTCTTGCTTCTCTCTGTTCTTCCCCTCCTTTCCCCATTTTTCTCTAATTTTAGTCTCCTCCAAAAATAGGACTGTGCTTCCTCCCACTGGACACACAGAATAGGTTAGAACAATGCCTACAAGTGTCATAGGTGGCAAAACCATGGAGGAGCATCCTAACATTTGAAAAAATGTGTCCATCTAGTATCCTCTAAAGTAATCCAATTCTTACCACAAAACAGGGTAGAGACAAGTGTACATTATTCTATGCTATGTCTTATCATATAGGGGAGTAGAAGGGAGGGATTTTAACCAACTTAGATACTAGATATTTTAATTTTGAATATAAAAGTTTAAGGCATCTACTGATGCTTCCATAATATGTTTTCTGAAAGCTATTGAGAGAAAAAAGTTTTTAGAATTTAGTTTACTCAATTTATGTTTACTAAAACAAATCAGAAATATTTATACCTTTATTTTGCCTAGCAAAGGTGAATATTCCATTCACCTATGTAAAGACAAATGAAAATTACTTAAATACATACCAAGAAAATCTAAATCATGGCAAAGGATATTTAACCAACACGCATATTTTACTTTCTCTGAAACAAAAAAATTTAAATTTATAATTTAAACACATTTTTGCATTTCTTGTTTGCAAGGTAAACTAATATAAACCACTGACTTCAGTTTTTAGGAGGCAATGGACACTTCCTCAGTCATCAAATAATGTTTGTAATTGTCTAGGGTCCTGCTCCTATTTTTACTGCTAACAAGTTATTAGAGCTTAAGAATCATAATCTCTGAACTTTAGTTGTCTCATCTGCTTTCTAAAAGTACAACATGAGTGATCCTATTTACAACAACCTCTTAAAAGGTAATTATTTTTCTCTTTAAAAATAGAAAATAATTGATTTATAAATAAAGTATCTATAATTACTGCTAAAAATAAAATGAAGATATTCATAACGTTGTTCAGATGTATTGTTTTGTGTCTCCCTGAAGGCATTAATTTCATTGCTTTTGTGATATCTGCAATGTTACTGAGGTTTTCAAAACTTTTATATTTTAATATATTCTGCTGTTGAAGAAAATACTAAATGACGTTTGCAATTATGACACCCAAAATAAATTTTGCCTGAGACATGATTATGGGAATCTTTTAAAAATTAACCTTAAAGAAAAAAAATTAAATCTCCCCTCTCCAAATCATAAAAAAATATAAGTTTCAAGTAGTAAATTACTATTAAGTTAATAGAATAAAATTGCTCAGAGTTTAATTTGTAAAATTAGGGCTATCAGAGTTCAAATTCTACTTTACTGCTTCCCCGTAATATAATCTTGAAGTCGTTCAAAATCATCATCCGTTTTCCCTTCAGTGAAATGAAGGGAAGCAGAACCACTGTGAGTAGCAAATTGCATATATGTAAAGTAGTTAAAAGAGTAAATGGTATAGATGAAGCATGCAATAAATGTCACCTACTATTTACTTTTGAAGAAATATTTATTGAATGATTACTACACACTTAGCCATTGTTCTAGTTGCCTGAGTGTAAGTAGCAAACAAAAGAGATTAAAATAGCTTCCTTCATGAAGATTATATTCTAATGTGAAGATGGACAAGAAACAACGGATAAAATATATATTGTTTTATAAAAAGTACTGCATAGAGGAAGGATAAGAAATCACATGGTGGAGGATGCAACGTTACACAGAATGACAATAGAAATTCACTGAAAAGTTTTCATATGTGAGAAAAGACCTAAAGGAAATGAGAGAGCAAAACAGAAAATTTTCAGGAAGAGGAAAGTTTTCCAGACAGAGGAAACTACAAGTGCAAAGGTCCTGTGGCAGAAAAGAGTTTGATCTGTTACAGGAACAAGAGCAATCAGTAAGACTGGAGTGAAGTGAGCAAGGTAGTGTGTAACACAAGCAATAAAAGAGGTGATGTGGGTTGCAGAACAGTGTGGGATCCAGGGACTGGATCATGTAAGGTACCGTGGCTAATGGTAATTCAGTGACTTATAAACTGGGTGATTTGGAAAGCTATTGTAAGGTGCTGAACAGAGGAGTGGTGTGATCTGACTTATAGTTTACCAAGAGTCTTGTAGTTAACTAACAATGGACAAAAGTGTCCTCCAACCATCATAACCAACTAAGCTGTCTACTCCAGATAGAGAAATGCTGCTCTGGATCTTCTAAAACTTTAAGGGCTCATTATAAAGAGCTCTATAATGCAGTGACCATCCATATTTTAGAAGAGAATTTTCCCACTATTCAAACACGGCTAGAACTTGGGACCTCAAATTTCTATTTTTGATCTATCTATAAACATTTTGAAATAACAATTTACAAAGTGTTGGATTATGAAATGTATACCTACTTTGCTTTATTCAAACCTCAAAATGTGAAAGGATTTAGAGAAAATATTCCCTTAGCTTTATGTAGGATACTCAGGAAGCTTTTGTGGCTTTTTTATTGGTAACATCCACAGCTATGTGATAACTCGATGTCCCTGTGTCTCCAGTCGATAGGCAGTAAATATTCAAGGGAAGGATGAGGGCATCAGCCAGTGTGGCATTCCTGTTGGAAATCCACACCACAGTGGGTTAGTGTCCCTCCTGTCTCTCAGATGAACTAAATTGTCAGGGAAGCAGAGAAGTCAGGCAATCAGCCAACAGCCTGTGTTGCTTTCATTACAAGCCTGTAGAGCATTTAAATTTTCAGAGGAGAGAGATTCTGCCCTCTTAAAACCAGCTGTACACCAGCCACTCTCCATGCCCCAGAAGGCACTGGGCTTAAAGAATTCCACTTCCCCCTAAAGACCAGTCAGAACTGCTGGGAAAAGCAAGCACTTCAAAGTAACACAGAGGTCTGGTGAATGTTCAGCTCACTTCAGAAAGCATTTTCCTGCACAGATTGATAAAGGGGGAAGCTGCAATATTCTAAAAGCTTGCAGAATTCATAGCATTGCTCCCACCTGCTTTTCTGTTGCACCCAGAAACTTAAGTTAATCAGGAGGCATGCTTCTCGCACAGTTGAACACAAATAACAACTCTCTGGGAAAACAAAACAAGAAAAATCTTTATTATCGTGATTTGGGGACTGTAGCATACATATGAAACAGACGTGGTACAAAAGGCTATGACTTCCAAGATCCTGAAAGTCTTACATTGCTTTTAACTGCCAATTGTGTAGTTGTCGGGCAAGATTGGACTTCAAACTGTTTTCTCAATAGAGTCTTAAGCATGCTGGAGTTAGGGGTGCCAGCCCCTGGCATAGTCAAAAATTCACATATAACTTTTGACTCTCCCAAAACTTAACTAATAATAGCTTAGTGTTGACCATAAGCCTTACCAAAAACATAAACAGATGATTAACATACATTTTGTATGTTATACATAATATATACTATAATAGAGTAAGCTAGAAAAAAAATGTTATCAAGAAAATCATAAGGAAGAAAAAATATATTTATTATTTATGAAATAGAAGTGGATCATCATAAAGGTCTTCATCCTCTTTGTCTACACGTTGAGTAGGCTGAGGAGGAGGAGGAAGAGGTGGGATTGGTCTTGCTGTGTCATGGGTGGCGGACGTGTTAGGTTCATCTGGGTGGATGTTACCTGGTCTCCTGGTTCCCAGTGTCAAAAATGAGTACTGGTACCGAGTGGAGTCAATGACGGAGTGATCACAAACACAGACCAACTTAATACAAATAATTTATCACATAAAAGAAAGAATGAAAGTAAAGGAAGTACACAATGGGAAAATACGTTCTAGAGAGTGGAACAGGTCAGTGTCCAGGAGTGGAGAAAGATGCTGGAGGCTGAGCAGGTGTTGCCTTTGATAAGCCCACTGGTTTGTCCCGCCTTTCCCCTGGCAGGATTGGTTGCCGTTTCCAGCCTTTGGGGGTGATTGACAGGTTGGTGTTACATAACAGATCACATGACAGGTTACATAACACAGTAGATTACATAATAGTTTCCTTTCCTGCACATGTGCTTTTTCTAGAATTTTCCATGAATCTCCACCCATGTTATGCTAATTAGATGGTAATGAGCTCTAAGTTACTAGGAACTTCTTACCATACATGTGCCCACCAGGGAACAGTTCCTAGCCACAATTTGGTTCCTAACTACAATTCAGCTCTTGCTGTCCATCATTAACTGCCTCCTTGCCACCTGTTTACTCTCCACCAGACCCAATAGAAGTGGATAAGATCTGCGTATAAGTAGACCCATGCAGTTCAAACTCATGTTGTGTAAGAAAACACATTTTTCTTCCCTTTTTAGCTTTTCTGTAAATGATTTCCATTTTCTAGAATAAGACTACCCAAAATTGCAATTCAACATTTTCACAATTGCCTCTGAGAAGGTCTCATTGATGGTGAGAGAGATTAACTGAACCTGATAAATGTAATCCTAGCACTCTGGGAGGCCGAGGTGGGCGGATCGTTTGAGCTCAGGAGTTCGAGACCAGCCTGAGCAAGAGTGAGACCCCATCTCTACTAAAAATAGAAAGAAATTATATGGACAGCTAAAAATATATAGAGAAAAAATTAGCCGGGCATGGTGGTGCATGCCTGTAGTCCCAGCTACTCGGGAGGCTGAGACAGGAGGATCGCTTGAGCTCAGGAGTTTGAGGTTGCTGTGAGCTAGGCTGACGCCACGGCACTCACTCTAGCCTGGGCAACAGAGTGAGACTCTGTCTCAAAAAAAAAAAAAAAAAAACCTGATAAAAAATTCCCTCTGGCTAGAGATTGGCACCACAGAAATACAGTTGTCTCATTTGTTCCATAGAGTAAACATAGCATATTTCGTTCAACCTCAAACCATATACCCTAGGCAGCTATATACATAGATTCCCTTTTGGAAGATATTTAATAAGGAAGATATTCTTATGCTACTTGTGGTTTTCCATTTTCCTGGGACACATTAGCCTACTCAAACCAATCCACTAAGAATATATAACTGCTTTTAAGTTGGTGGTGTGAAAATTAAAGGTAAATCATCATCATTCCCATAAGAGTTCAATAATATCCCCAAATGAAGAGATAGTTGGCATTAACAAAAATTTCTACTTTTATAAGTTAAATCATTGTCATAAGCAAAATAGTTTTCTTTTAAAAATTAACTGTTCTCTATCTTTAGACTTTTCCTGACAAATCCCCTTCCCAAACTTATGAAGCCAAATAAATCGTACACCACCCACATTCTCCCACATCTAAATTATCTGGGCTTGCCTGACAGGCACATGAAATGTTAATCAAAATAAATAATCATTTCTCCTTTCTAGTTAGGGTGACACCTGGCATTTCTCTTTCCTTACCACCCCCTCAAAACTTTCTTCATCAGTCAATCAAACTTACCCCCCATCCCTTTTTTTATCCTTTCTAACAATTATCAATGGTTTTCTTCATTTCTGTTGATTTGGACTACTCAAAGACAAAAAAATTTATCATTTTAATATAAATTACTTTCACTCAGGCACAATTTGGTGTGATTTAATAATACATTGACATGTAGCATTAGGAAAAATATGGCATAGCTTTTTAAAAATTTATAGCTCATCCATGAGCAAAAATGTGTTATGTCCCCTTCTTGAGCTTGACCATCTATTAATCTATTGTATCTTCATTCTGCCTCTGGAAGTCTCCGAGTTACCACACCCCAGAGTTCTACTCTGACACTCAACCCAAGGGCAGCTCCTATCTCACTTATGACTTTATCCTTTCTCCTCTCCTAACTGGCCAAAATGGCAACTTCCATTTGGCAGAATTCTTAACTTTGGTATTGAATGTACTTAATTATAGGCAGACTAATCATTAATCTGCCATTTTGTAAAATGGCGTTGCTGAATTTTATCTTGAGAAACCATAAATGCATAATTACAGCATAAAATAACTACAAAATAAAAAAAAAAACTTCAAGAGATCACTTAACCCAATCCACTAATTTTACATTTATGTATTTGCCTTTTTCTGGATGTCTATGCATGAGTTCAATTAGTCAGATTCTGCAGTTCATAATATAGTCTATTTGTCCATGAAAATTTCCTCATCTGTATAATTTTATTCTTCCCTTCATTTTTGATATCATTCCTACTCCCCTCTTTTTTCAATAGGTACCTGTTTAGTACATAATTGAACAGTTATGTATCTTTAAAACAGCAGTAGAATTCTATGAGGTTTAAATGTACCTAAAATATAGGTTTAATGGTACTAATAGTTTTATTTTGTGTCTTGTTTTTCTTTTCATTCAACACTATGTAAGGTATAGGAATGTTGCTATAAATATGTCCCATTCACTTTTTCTTGCAATGGAATAGCACAACTAGGTGGTCTCCATCTATCTGCCGTAATAAACATGTGTATAACTATAACTCAAATAATATAATCTGAAAGAGAATATTTACACATGGACAATTTCTAAAAGGTGTGGATAGGGTTTAAGGGAACCACAAATGTTATTTCAGTAGCCAGGGTTAGAAGCGGCAGAGCTCCTACAACTTCTAAATTTAAAAAGTGCAGGGAGTAGTCACTAAAACCTGAAAAAAAAAGAAAACTATGCTGAAGTCTACACCTGGAGAGAAGCAGTGACTTGAGTGGAGGATCACAGCCAGCTCAAGCTGCTCTCTCAGGTCTCTGAGGCTCTATTCATTTTTCTTCATTCTTTTTTCTTTCTGTTCTTCAGACTAGGTAATGTCAATTGGCCTATCTTAAAGTTTGCTGATTTTTTTCTTCTGCAAGCTCAAACCTGCTGTTGAGCCCTTCAGTGAGATTTTCGTTTCAGTTATTATGGATTTCAACTCCAGAATTTCTATTTTTTTGTTTTTAATAATTTCTGTCTTGTTACTGATATTCTCTCTTGGATGAGATATCATTCTCATACATTCCCTTAGTTCCTTAGACATGGTTCCTTTTAGTTCTTTGAACATATTCAAAATAGCTGATATAAAGGTTTTTCCAGTAACTCTAATGTCTGGGCTTCCTCAGGGACAGTTTCTACTCTTTTTCTGCCCCGGGCCACTCTGTACATGGGCCATACTTTCTTGTTTCTTACATGTCTCGTGATGTTTCCTTGAAATCTAGATACTTAATACAGTGTGTCAAATCTGATCCTACTCACCCCCCAAGGATGGTATAGTTGCTGTTTGTTTGTTTAGTGACTTTTCGGAACTAATTTTGTAAAGTATGTATTTTTTGTTATATGTAGCCACTAAAGTTTAAATGCTTCAAAGCAATAAATCTCCTGGCTTTCACCAAGGAGGTAAGTGTGTTTGTGTGCCGTGGCACACCTTAAATGATCTACCTGGCAGTTTAAAATTCTGCTTTAGCCTTTATTTCCTGCTTGCAGAGAGCTTCAAGGTCAGTCAAAAATGAGAAATCAGAGATTTGAGTTTTTTTTTTTTTTTTTTTTTTTTAGGTCTTTCTGGGTTTACACATAGCCCTGCACAGGTGTGCAACCTTCTAGATTTCCAAGATTATTTCAAAATCTTTCCAAAGCCCTTCATGGCCACTTCAGTCCCCAGTGTTTCCTTTTAAGTTGTTCGGTCAGCGTCTTGATGGTCCCAACTGCTATCACCACCCAGGCAGCTTCGATGTTAAAAAAATTACTACTGATGGTTTTCACAAGTGCACCAGGGAGAAAACTGTTCACAGTGAGTGAGTTCTGATCAGATTAAATAAAGACAATCCCTGCAAGTGGGGGATTTTCAGAGAACTGCCAGATAGATCCCACATCACAGTTCTCTGGGGATGGGTTTTTGGAAGAGCTTCAAATTTCTTTTGCTCCTTCTGGTGGCTAATTGGCCACTGTTTTTCATGATTACTAACATTGTGAAACCGTTGGTTTTCAAGGCTAATGCAAAGCTGGGAAGAAAGAGACAGGAATATATATACCAAGTAAAACGCCAAGCTCATTGTTCGCCCTGCAGTTTAGCTTTTCTTCTTCAATAAATGTTCCTTAAATTGCTCCAAGCCTTTTGTTAATTTCTAAAGTTCTGAAAAAGTTGACTGATCATTTTTATCAGTGTTACTGCTTTTATGGACAAGAGGCTTCTGGGGGCTCTGTATTCTGTCATTTTTACTGATATTATTGCTTATTAATTTTTGACATTGAAATAATATTTTTCAAAATCTCCCACCTACCTGTTGTTTTTCCAATGTATGCTTTTTAAAATGGAAATAATAATTTCAGCTGTACTGAATGTTCTGTTTATGGCCCTATAGATCAACTGTCGATTTTCTCCACCTGCTCATGATGTGGCCATCATGGACTGCCTCAGACAGCCTCTCCAGCCCTCTGGTTTCCAGGTATGTTCAGACAATAGGAAGCAACAGTGTGAGATAGGAGGAAAAGAGGAAAGAGAGATGAAGGAAACAGGTATTCCCCCAACTTCCTCCCTTCCAGACCATGATTTGCAAGTGGCTACATCCTCTACCAGGTCAGAGAGGCCGTTCTGAGTAGCTTCTGATAAGCACTCCTTCCTCTGGCTCCTTCAGGCCAATGAGTGACAAAGGCTACCTGTTGTTGCTAGCCACAGTGCTTTATTAACTTTGGTCCCTTAACTCTGTAGGGGTGGAAAATCTCTACCTTTACCGTATTAGGGTCCTGGCTGGATCCACTCATTAAATTGGCATAGATTAACAGGAGAAAAGTATAATATAAGATTTTCATGGCACAGGCAACCTCATAAAGAAGTGAAGACCAAAGAAGCAGTTAGTCAGTTACTTATATACTAAATTAAACAAAAAGTAGTAAATTGTGAAAATGTGATTACATTATGTCAGGAGGCTTAAGAGATAAGAGTTATTCTAACAAGGTCTGTACAGTGTTCTCTTAGTCTTGACTTCTTGTCCTTGAAGATGAGGTTGTTGCCTTTTCATCTAGTATAGGGGAATATCTTTCACAGGAGAATTTCATCTTCTTCTTTTAAGAAACAGCATGAAGGTCAAAGTGATCTTCTTGCACCTGCTGTTTTTCAAATATCTTTAACATAAATAGCCAATGTGTCAGAATAGCACATTTTAACACCTTCAGCTGTCTAGACTTTCTAAATCGTTCCTCTATTAAATGTCTATTCAATAATATTTAGGTATAGTTAAATATATTTGGTTTTTGCTTAAGGATTTCATGCTTTAGGGGTCTTAGTTAAAAACTCATTTCCCAACCCAACGTCAAAGATTTATTTTCTAAAAATATCTGCCACTAGCTTCATTTCATCAATTGTTTCATGTATATGTGTCAATCCTTTTGACATTTACCATTATATATGGTTAAAGGTAGGTATATGTATCCATTTCCTAATGCTGGTATAACAAATTGCCACAAACTTAGTGACTTAAGACAATATAAATTTATTCTCTTACAGTTTTGAAGGACAGAAATTTGCAAAGGCTTTCACTAGGCCAAATCCAAGGTGTTAACAGGGCCATGTTCTAGAGGAGAATCCATTTCCTTACCTTTTCCAGCTTCTAGAGCTACATTCCATGTTCCATGGCTCCTTTTTCCATCTTCAAAGCCAAAAGCACAGTATCTTCCAATTTCCCTGCTTCCATCTTCTCAATTTTTCCCTTTATAAGGATATTGTATTATAATTATATCAGACTCATCTAGATAATCCAGTACAATCTCCCTATCTCAAAAGCTTTAACTTAATCACATCTGCAAAGTTCTCTTTTGCCATGTAAGATAACATTCACGCATTCTGCAGATTAGGATGTGAACATTTTTCGATGAGCTGTTATTCAGTCCACTGCGGTATCCAAACTTATTTTTCTCCATATGTGAGCCAGTTTTCTTAATAGATCTTTTCCTCATTGGTTTTTAGTGCCAATTCCATCAAAACAGGTTCTCTCATAATACATGACTTTATTTTTGAGCATTGTAGTTCCATGATTCTCAACCAGGGGCAATTTTGCACCGTAGAAAACATTTGGAAATATCTGGAGAACTTTTTGCTTGTCAAAACTGGGAGATGGTGCAGGGGGACAAGGATACTATCTGGAATCTGGTAGATAGAGGCCTAAACATCTTACAGTGCACAAAAGAGCCTCTACCCCCACACATGCAACAAAAAATCATCTGCCTCAAAATGTCAATAGTTCTGAGGTTGAGGAAACCTACTTTAGTCTGTTCCAATGGTCTGCATGCTTTGGCAGCCTCCATGCCCAATTATTTTTGTTATTATGTATGTCCATAGGACATTTTCACATCATTTTATATCATATCAACATCATCTAGGCTCCCTATGTTTAAGAAAAAACATAGTAGTACAATATAAATTTTATAAGTTGTTGAATCCCTCAAAATAACCTGCTGGAATTTTATTTGGAATTACATTAATATTTTAGATTAATATTGGAAGAGTCTACATGTTTACAATGTTAATGAGAAGTGATGCCAGATGGCCCTAGAGACTCCTTTCCTTTCCTCTATCAGCAGCTTATTGGAGAATTGGCTCAGCCTTTGGCTGATGTCAGTATTCTTGGCATGAAAGGCTGTTCCCATGACCCCTGTATGCAGACCTCAGTCATCCATATGCATAGTCCTTTGGGTTGCTCCTTGGCTGGAAGATCTCTTGGTACATTTCCTGTTATTTAGAAAAATGTAAGGGTTCTCTCTTCTTCTTAGGGTATGTAATGTCATATATAGAGATATGTAATGAAATTTTGGTGCAGTTTGTTCTTGCTCTTGGAGTGCTCTCAGTTGCATATCCAACCTACTGGCAGAGGTGGGCCCCTCTCTGTTGGATCATCAGCCATTGTGCACACAGACAATCTATGCTCCCATCCTAAGCCATGGAATAATGAAGGTTTAGGAGACTGCACATGATCTTTACTACTCTGCTTTAATATTTCTTCCAATAAATCCTATATTGTACCTGCACCACATGGCTTTAGTATTATATATCCATGACCTCCTTACACAACAGTTAAGTCAACTTCCCCAGGAACATTTCTTTGTTTATTTCAAATATTCCTATAGGTCTTTTAAAAGAGTGTGTTTTTATAAAGTTCTTATTCTTTTTATTAGGTAAATTCCTACATTCTTTATATATTTTTATTGCTATTATAAATTTCTTATTTTTGTTTTATTTTCTAGTTAGTCATGACTGATGTAAAGAAGTGGTATTATATATAACTTTGCTGCATTTTTGTGTTAATAACAAGAGTATATTAGTAGATTTTTTTTAGTTTTATCAGTAGATGATCATATCCTCTATAATTACAGTTTTGCCTATATACTTACTATAAATGTACACACACACACACACACACACATATATGTATAGTATTATTTCACATGCTTTGCATCTTATTGCATTGGCCATAGACTTCAGACTCCAGTACTACATTGATAGCAGCAGTGATAACAGGTATCTTTCTTTTATTTATCTCCACCCTTTTAATAAGAATGTGTTGCAAGTTTCTTGATTATATTTTCTGTATATTTACAACACAAAGGAAGCACCATTATAGCTCTTGTCATCTGAAGAGAAAAACAACAAACTACCCATTGTATGGCAGGCAAAATGGAATAAAGAGCCAGGGTGTACAAACTATACATTAAGTATAATCAGAGAAAGAAGAAAACCTCACAAATATAAATCAAGGACAAAAATCATGAAGAAGAACCAGTGGAGGTACTGCATAATAAAATATAATAAATGGGAAATAAATAATTCAAAAGGCAGGTTGAATACAAGAATGGATATAGCTAAAAAAAATCAATATGCTAAAACTTTACAGGAAGTCTTGCATAAGTTATCAATATGAGGTAAAAAAATGGAAAAATATAAATGGAAAATAAAGCGATCTGAAGGATAAGAGTATATAAATGCCAACATCCTTTTGACGGTGCCCAAATAAAAAAGAAAAAAATGAAAAGTAAATAAATGAATAAATGGATAAGGAAGAAATAGCTCAAGTAAATGTCTTTTAAAACTGAATTTGAGAAGCATGTAAAACTTCAGTTTAAAAGGATTTGAGTGTCAAATGACGTAGACTTAAAGAAGAAAAAGGAAAACAATGTTTTATAGTGCAATTTAAAGACATTTGAATGGATCAGGATTCAATCAGGGAAGAAAACTTGCCAAGTATTTTGAAATTAAAAATTATTATAGAATTAGACATTAAACAATTGTGGAAGGAGGCCGGAAAATAAAGGTCCCAAAAAGGGACTTGAAGGATAAGAGAAAATTCACTGAAAACCCCTGTATAGATGGATGACTCAGAGCTGGAAGAAAATTTTGGAATTAGTCCCCTCCAGCTGCTGGCAAATGACCGCTGCAAAGTGGGCTGGCCTATGGGTCTCTGAAAGGTTGCTGACTATCTGTGCCTACACACAGCAAATTGTCTGTGGTGGGCCTGAGATCACTGTTGGTTATCTGGGCAGCATTTGAAAAGAACAATTGGATATAGAACAAAACTGAAGATGTGTTTATTATTTTTAAATCAAAATCTATTTCCAGTAACAATTCTATAAAAAAAGTATATATCATCCATTTAAAATAAACAAATGATTAAAGGAATATGTGCATTGATGCTTGAATCATTGAAATTGCTCCCAGTGAAACCCTGAGAGATGATAAAGGTTTGAATTATCAGTGTGTTTGAAAATGTATATCCAATTAATAATAAAATATTTTTTCTTCTCTTTGCTTCAAATACTGTGTCTTAGATTGAAACCTCTAGAAACAGACACTGAGATAGAGTTGCTTGCAGAAGGTTTATTGGGAAGCACTCTGGAAAGCTACATTGATAAGGAATTAAGGAAAGCAAGATGGGCAGAGAGAGAGGCTGACCCACGATGTGGTTACAACCAGGACATCAGCTGACCTTATGTGGAAATCAGATGGCCCTTCAGAGTTATCTCAAATTGAGGCTACATGACTGAGGCTTCATATCCTGCTTCAGCCAGTTGCTAGCTGAGAATCATCTCCAGGTGGGAGTGCAACACTGGGTGAGGTTGTTCTCAGCAGCCTGGTGAAATTCCCATAAACGGTACTTCTATGTGTTGGATGCAGTGGTTTGCACTTGTAATCCCAGCTACTAGGGAGAATGAGGCAGAAGAATCACTTCAGCCCAGGAGTTGGAGACTGCAGTGAGCTATAATCATGCCATTGCATTCCAGCCTGGGCAACAGAGTGAGACCTTGTCTCTAAAAAAGAAAATGAAAGAATGGAAGGAAGGGAGGGAGAGAGGGAGGAAGGAAGGAAGGAAAAGAAAAGAAAGGAAAAGAGTTACTTCTGTGAGCCATTAGCAACCTTTTGGGATAGCTTCTTCAAGATCTGTTGGTGTTGCTGATCTTGAAGCCGTAACTGATACTCAGTCATCCCCCTTCTCTGTCATGCATTCTATTATAGATTTCCCTTCGTACAGCTAGCCCCAATCCTTGTCTGGACCCATTTTCTAGTGAGATGACCTAAATCCTTATCCCTGAGGAATCAAGCTCCTGTGCCCATACCCATCTCAGGTGATGCTACTCTGGCAATGAAAATTGTAACCTTGACAGTTTGTGGAATACGGACAGCCTCTGGCAACCTGTCATAGTACAATGTTTAAAACTTTCACTGGTGCTGAACTTGAATGGCATACTGGTAGAAGGGGCCCCACCAGCTACTGAAGTATTTTAAATACTAGAAAGGAATCAGGGAAGTGGTTAAACCAAGGGCTTGGAATTGGGCAGCGGCTGCTGAACTGGCATGATTCATTGAAGAGACATCATGACAGGCTCTCTGTGATTAATCATCAACTTAAGGAAAAATGAGAAAGCATTTAAGAAAACAATGGCAGCATCATCCCCACCCCAAGTTCATCAATCGACTTTAGATATGGAAATATCCTTCAGCCCTCTGTCCTTTCAGATGACATCATCCCCCTGGAACTCTGTTCCTTTAGATTTCAATACATTCACAACTCTCTAGTGAATTTAAAGGAAAGCATGGAGGTTTTCTTCATTTTTTCTATTATGATAATATATAGGTTTTAAAATACTAATATGTCCACAAATTCTTTAAAACTCTTCCTATAAAAAGGTGAAATTTCATTAATATTCCCCTCCAATTGAATGTGGGTTGGATTTAGGGGTACACTTCTGATGAATGAAGTATAGCAAAAGTGATGGCATGTCCCTTCTGTGATTAAGTTAAAAAAGACGGCAGCTTCCATCTTGTGGGGGGACACCCTCTCTGGCTGTCTCTCCTGTCTGGATCACTTGCTTTGAGGGAATCAGTTTCCATGGTGTAAGAACACTCAAGCAGCCCATGGAGAAGTCCACATGGTGAGGACTCCAATAAATAGCCATGTGATTGAGCCTTCTTGGAAGTGGATCTCCTCTGACAGTGGAGCCATAGTAAGTGATTGCAGACACAGGTGACGCTGCTTCTGCAAGTTCATGAGATACCCACAGCAAGAACTACTGAGCTAAACCACTCTTGGATTTCTGACCCTCAGAAAGTGTATGAGATAATAAATGTTTTAAGCTGCCAAAGTTGGGAGTAATTTGTTATAGAGCAAGAAAAAACTAATAGAACAGGACTGAAGATCTTTCAAGGCTTTTTACATTCTAACTGGAAGTCCTTCATTAGAGAATTTTACCCACCCACTTGAATGGTTCCCAAATTTATGCCATTAGATGAGAAATCTCAGATAAGCTCTCATAAATTGTTGTTTTCCATTTGCCCCATCCACCCAGTACTATTTTCTGCCTCTCTGCAACCCTATTTATGCCCAGGGCAGAGAAGAATGCCTTGTATAAATTGTATAAATTCCATTTCCTGGGCTTCCCTGTCTTCTAATTGGGTTCAGTGGATGGGAGACACCAGCAGAATATCAGAGGGTAAAAGGAAGATAAGATTGAGGTATTTATGTGGTCTCTTGCCTGCCTGGCCAGGATTCTGGCAGGGACTGCATTTTTCTGTAACTATGTCTTCTTTCTGGCCACCCCTCTTTCATGACACCAGCTCTCACCCAACTATGGAAAGATGTTCCTTCCTTTGCCCATTCAGGCCCAAGGATGAAAACAGCTTCTTGGTGTTGTTGGATAGGAGACTAAGAGACAGGGCTGAGGCTGGATGCAGGGGCTTGCAGATTGTGTGCAGGCGTTAAATAGCCCTCAAGCAAAAGTTAGCTAGAGAGGCTGATAACCACAGGCAAAAAATGGATTCAACCAGCTTGTCAGCTATCTCTGTCACCTTTACACAAACTTTGGCTAATTACAATATCATTTACGTTGAATTTTAAAATTTCTCCACCCTTGAAGTCACCATGACAGTTCTGAGACAACCATATAAAATATGAAAATGGGAGGGAACCCAATTCTAGAAATTACTGCCTAAATTCTTAGCAAAGCCAACTCCTTGGTCTTAAATATTCCTCCTCTCAATTAGTAAAACTACAAAATATCTACAACCACTTCCTCCCAGTGCAGCTGCTCTTTTTTGAGCCCGCCTCCTCTCTCTCCAGAGAGTGTACTTTCACTTTGAATAAAAAGCTGTTGCTTACTTGTCTTCCATGGTGTGTCCTGAAATTCTTTTCCCAAGGATCACGAAGAACTTGGAAAAACCTCCACTCAGAGGCTAGTAACACTGTTACATGCTTTCATCATTCATTGCTGGTTCTCTTAACTCTGCCAAACCTCTGGAAATTAGCTCCTTCCTTAAATTGTTTTTAGTGAAACTTTTTCATGCACATCATCTACTTCCTATTATGACTATGATAAGTAGAGTCCTTTGGAGTTCTTCATCTGAAAGTCCCAAAAGTCACCAAAAACGTCAACTTACTTAAACTGGGCTCAATCTCAACCCCCAAAACTTCTTTTCTTTTTATTCTCTATTTCAGTTACTTGTGCTATGATTCATTTAATCTGTTATCCAACCTAGCTCTGACCATATTGAACGGCCAATATTTGATCATATTTATGCTACAGAATAACAAGGAAATTTTTTATGATTCAAACTTAAAACTAAGTTGCTGTCTTAGTTTGAGTTTCCCCAGAGGTAGACATTTTAAAAAAGTGGTTTATTTGAGGAAATACCAAGAGAAGAGTGGGGATGTGACACAAGGAAAGGAAAGCAGGTAGTAGTGTGAGTTATTAAGCAAGTTGCCACTGTGAGCAATTAGAACTTTATCCCACAGGAATTTTAGCCCACTGAAGAAGTCTGAGAGACAGTGTAGGAACATAACTCAGAGCTATTCCAATCAACAGGCAAGGAAACTGGCCGTTTTTCTACCTTTTCTCCCTCTATCATTTTTGAGAGGACAGCTTCTGGCCACATTATTTCTGGAACTTTATACTAGCCCTGTGTACCAGCTAAGTGTGTTCCCCCAGCCAGGAAAAAAAAATAATAAAAAAACTCTTACACAGAGAGTTTCCAACTTAGTGGCCTTTAACCCTGAAGAGGTGAGTGCTTAAGAGATATGGATGGGTACCAACAGCTATCTCCTCTCTCACTCATTGAACACATCTAATCAAACACAATGTCTGGAAAATTTTACTTTGAAAAGCTTTCCTGGGCCAGGCGGAGTGGCTCATGCCTGTAATCTTAGCACTCTGGGAGGCCGAGGCGGGTGGATCGTTTGAGCTCAGGAGTTCGAGACCAGCCTGAGCAACAGTGAGACTCTGTCTCTACTGAAAAAAAAAAAAATAGAAAGAAATTAGCTGGACAACTAAATATATATGTATATAAAAAATTAGCCGGGCATGGTGGCGCATGCCTATAGTCCCAGCTACTCGGGAGGCTGAGGCAGGAGGATCACTTGAGCCCAGCAGTTTGAGGCTGCTGTGAGCTAGGCTGATGCCACAGCACTCTAGCCTGGGCAACAGTGTGAGACTCCATCTCAAAAAAAAGTAAAAAATAAAGAAAAGCTTTCCTGAATCCATTCCTTCTTATCTATCTATATTACTTTTCTGTTGTTGCATAATAAATTAATGATCATTTAGTAATGTTTTTTAAAAACCCACACATTTATTATCTCACCATTTCAGTGAGGTCAGGAGCCCAGGCACAGTTTAACCAGGTCTCACAAAGCTGCAATCAATGGATTGGCCAGACTTTGTTCCTTTCTGGAACGTGTCCTCTTCCAAGCTTACATGGTTGTTGGGAGAATTCAATGCCTTGTGGTTTTATGTCTGAGGTCCTTGTTTCCTTGCTGGCTGTCAGCTAGGGAGTATTTCCATCTCCTAGAGGACATTTGCAGTTCCATGCCACATGGGTTTGTCTCAGGACCTCTGACAATATGTCACATTATTAGCTCGAAGACAGCAAGTAGGAGTCTCTCACTCCAGTCCACTAATACAAAGCCTTATAAGGTAATGTGTAAAGTATATAAGGTAACATAGTCAAGGGAATGACTGCTCACCACCTTAACTTGTTCTACTCCTTTGTTCTATTTAGAGTGTCCATGCTCAAGGGGAGGAAAATATACAAGGATGTGACTCATTGTGGGTCACCTCAGGGTGTGGTCTGCATACTAACTATTAGTGTCTCATTTTAGGTAACATCATCATTCAACTAAAATGTTAAAACACCTTCTACCTGGATTTTTTGCCTTCGATATCATTATTCTAAAATCTTTTACCCAAAACCTGCCAGAGAGATCTAACATAAATGGGAATCTAATTTTGCAGCTATAATTCCAAAATATTTTGATAGTTTCCCTTCAGTATAATGAGCCCCTACCTCCTCATCTGATAAACTGGGCCCTTCATAATCTAGACCCTGCCCGTACCTCAAGCTTCATCGCTCCTCATTCAGACTTTACTCACTAACAACAAAATGGAGGCATTTTCTTGCATGCACCATGCTGTTTTTCATTTTCTTGCCTTTGGCCCTCTGCTTGGAATGCCTTTCCAACACTCTTTACTACTTAACCTATACGCCTCAGCAAAGGCATTGGGAAATCTAGGCAGGCCCTCCAAACTGGTTTTGATCATCTTTATTTGTGGTATCTTAATATGTTGAACATACTTTTATCATTGCACTTAGCACTTTGTACGATAAGTTTTAAAATTTCTATCCAATCTTAGACAGTGAAATGCCTGAAGGTAAGAAGTGTTCATCTTTGTATACCTTTGTGGCTGGCACATATATGTCCTCAACATGTTGTTGTTCAATTAATGAATGGATAATTAATTAATTCATAGCCATGATAGATTCAGTCACAAACTGACTATCTGAGGCAACTGGGATAGCAAAATATGGTTGAATGATAATTAGAGTCATCAAGCATAGGAAAATATGATAAACATTAATTGCATTTTTCATTTAGACTGGTGTTGATTGAGCTTCAGTTGATTGTTCCAGAATCCTTCATGAGTGTTTATGAGATATCTCCCAGGGGAAAAAGGATTTTCAGCAAAATAAGTAAATCTAATATATGCCATCTAATAAAAAAAGATGAAGAGGGGATTAAGATCCAAGTCTGAAATGCCAGATAAGTATTTGTGTCTGATTTACTGATTATCTTAGACCAGAACTAATTTTTATCATCATGGTATTTGCTAGGACTGTAGACACATGAGGTCTGTGGCTGTCTCATGACAAGTGCACTAATGCTTCCCAAGTTCATGAGCTATGTCTCTTCAACCTTGACATCAGTTTGAATAGAACAAGGCCACAATATATTTTTTGATTTCTAATCCCTTGTTATCAATTGTTCAAATGCTTTGGCATTAAAAACAAAGGGAGGAAGGCCATTCCTTTATTCCCTGCTGGTTATATGCCTCCTAAAGTCATAATCCCTGTAACAATAATCGATTGCAAAGGACATTGCTTTGATGAAGCTCTTTAACCACAATCCTTTTACATACTGTTTGTAATCTGCACAGCCATGCAATTATTCAGCCTCCCTTTCTTTGAGGGCATATTTTCACACTTCAGGAGCTCTCCAAACTTATAATTCAGCTTCGCTGGCATAAAGACAAAAGAAGCCTTCCCAACTGTAGTCTAAAATCGTGCCACTATTGACCCTAATCTCTTTCTAAAGCCCTAAAATATAAATTAGGGCTGTATTCATTGTGTCCCAAAGAGATTTCTTTTCTGGGACTAGCTCTCACTGCCGCGGGGCCTCCCCGGCAATTCACAGTGGCCATCTGGTTGTTGTGCCTTTGCAGATGGGCTCAGTCAGTACAGATTCCAGGGTCTAGGAAAAAAGGGAAGGAAAGAGACATTTGGTAGCCAAGTAAATTTTAAATTTACAAGATGGGGATAAATCTGCATTTCCTTTTCTCTTGGCTTCACCGTCACCTGCGTAAGTTATTTGTGCTCCTATTGAGCTGCCACTTTGGTAACAAACTTCACAACATTTTAATTTCCTGATGAAAGAATATTTTGAAAGGTAAAAAGAATTGCGTGACTGATTCCTTGATATTTTTTTAAAAATCTGTTATAAAAATGTACATGGATGCTTTAATTATCGTGAAATGGTAAGTTTGAATGACATGTTGCATCCTGCAACAGAAAAGTGGAAGAATGAACCAGTGATAATAGAAAACACTTATTTAGAACTTAAAACTTGCCAGGCAATGTCCTGAGTGATTTTCACCAGGATGAAAAACAGGTGAAATGTCACTTTTAAGATAACAGCTATTTAAAAATCTCAGCAACTGTACATTATTTAATTAAAATTTTGATAAAATTTTAGATTGATCTGCTATTGTAAAAAAATAATACCGAGAGATTCTCTGTACACTTTTCCCAGTTTCCTGCAATGGTAACAGTTTGAAACTATAATATAACATCATAACCATGGCATTGATATTGATGCAATCCAATGATCTAATTCAGATATTCCCATATTTACTTTTACTCATTTGTGTGTGTATTTAGTGATCTCTATTATTTCAGATGTGTAGATTCATGTATCCATCACCACAGTCAGGAAACTAAACAGTTCCATCACCGAAGGATCCCTCTTGTTGCTCTGTTAGAACCACACCCACCTGCAATCCGCCATCCCTCATCCCTGCCAACCAATAATGGGTTCTCCATTTCTAAATTTTATCATTTCAAAAATATTATATAAATGGAGCTATAGAATATGTAACCTTTCAGGATTGGATTTTTTCTCTCAGCATAATTCTCTGGAGATTCATCCAAGTTGTTGCATATATCAGTAGTGTGTTCCTTTTTATTGCTAGGTATTCCATTCCATTTCTTCTAAGTTGTCTAAATTAGTGTAAAGTTGTTCACGGTATTCCTTTGTTAACTTTTTTAATGACTACAAAATCCGTAGTGACATCCCATATTTTATTCCTGATATTGATGGTTTGTACTTTCTCACTTTTCTCAATAACACAAAAATGTTATTGATTGTTTTAAAGAATCATCTTTTTGTTTCATTGGTTTTCTGTATTGTTTTACTATTTTAAATTTCATTGATTTTTACTATTTATGATTTCCTTCCTTCTGCTTGCTTTGGGTTTATTTTGCTCATCTTTTTCTAGTTTCTTGAGATAGGAAATTAGGTTTTTGATTTGAGAACTTTCCTCATTTCTAATGTAAGAATTTAATGCTGTAAGTTTTCCTCTCAGCACTGCCTTGGCTGCATCGTATTTATTTTGGTAAATTTTGTTTTTGTTTTCATTAATTTTATGTATTTTTAAAATTTCCTTTGATCCATGGAGTATTTAGAAGTGTGTTGTTTAATTTTTATGTGTTTAGAGATTTTACAGGTTTCTTTCTGTTACTGATTTCTGGTCAGAGAATACACTTATATTATTTCAATTCTTTTAAATTTGTTGAGGTTTGTTTTATGGTTCAGGTTATGTTCCATGGGTACTTGAAATATATATACACACACACACACATATATGTGTACAAACATGCGCACACATACACACATTTTGCAATCTGGGAGTGGACTCTTTTTTTTTTTTTTTTTTTCTTGTTCTGTCACAGGCTGGAGTGCAGTGGCATCATCATAGCTCACTGCAGCCTTCAACTCCTGGGCTCAAGTGATCCTCCTGCCTCGGCCTCCCAAGTTTGAGCTCTTTTATAAATGTCAATTAAATCTTAATTTTTGAATGTTGTTCACAGTTTCTTTATTTTTGCTAATTTTTCTGTCTAGTATTTCTATTGGTAGCTGAGAGAGAGGCATTGAAGTCCCTAACTATAATTATAGAGCTATTTCTCCTTTCAGCTCTATCAGTTTTTGTTTCACATATTTTGAAGCTCTGCTATTCAGTGCATACACAGTTAGGGTCATTAGATCTTCCTGATAGAGAATCTTTTTATTGTTATGTAATGTTCCTCTTTGCCTCTAGTAATTTATTTGCTCTGAAGTTTACTTTAATATTAATATAACTACTCCTGCTTTTTAAATTTTATTAATGTTTGAATGATATATTGTTTTCTATCCTTTTGCTCTCCATCTACTTCTGTCATTGAATTTGAAGCAAGTGTGTATTTAGACCATTTGCATTTAAGGAGTTATTGATGTGCTAGTGTTTGTGTCTGCCTTTTTTTATTCCTTGTTTTCCCTGGTTCCCATCCTCTGTTTCTCTCTTCTTGCCACCTCTGATTACTTCAATATTTTATAGGGTTCCATCTTGACTTATTTATAGTGTTTTTGAGTGTATCTCTTTTTATAGTTTTTATAGTGTTTGCTGTGGGTATTACAATATACATATGTGACTTATAACAGTCTGCTAATAGCAACATTTCAGCATTTTGAGTAAAATGTGGAAGCCTGATTTCCATTAATGTAGGTCCTTTTCTTTCCTCACTTTTAAATATCATCTGGAATATCACATGAAGTTATAATTTTGTTGTATCCATTAAATGTTATTTTTAAAACTCATGGTAAAAAGGATGTCTATTGCATATACCTATATTTCTGCACTTCCTTTGTTTTTTCTTCCTTCCTAGTGCTTCAAGATTCTTTCTTTTATCATTTGCTTTCTGTTTGAAATTTTCCTTAACCAAAATTTAAGGGTAGGTCTGATAGTGACAAATATTCTTTTAGTTTTCCTTCTTTTAAAAATGCCTTTATTTACCTTTCTTTCCTGAAGGATAGTTTCACTGTATATAAAATGCACAATTGACATTTCTTTTCTTTTAGCACTGAAAAAATATTATGCCACTACCTCTTTGCAATTTCAGATAAGAATTCCATTGTCATATGAATTGGTTATCTTAGTCAGTTTGGAATGCTATAACAAAACACCACAGAATTGGTTGATTATAAACAACAGATATTTATTTCTCACTATTCAGGAGGCTGGAAGTCAAGATCAAGGTGCAAGCATGGTTGGGTTCTGGTGAGGGCTCTCTTTTGGTAGAAGACCTCTATCTTCTCTTTATATTAATATACTCACATGGTGGAAAGAAAGTGACAAGGCTCTCTGGGATCCCTTTTATTAATATAAGGCACTAATCCTATTCTAAAGTGCTCCACCTCATGACTTATTTACTTCCCAAAGACCCCACCTCCTAATACCAACACATTGGGGGTTAGGACTTTAACATATGAATTTGGGGAGTACATAAACAGCCAATCCATAACATTTTTTACAGGTATTCTCCTAATACCAGAGTGTTGTTTCTCTTTGGCTGCTTTCAAGATTTTTTCTTGGTTTTTATTCAAAAATTTAATTATGATATATCTGGTATGGATTTTTTTTTATTTGTTCTGCTTGAGGTTTGTTCAGTTTCTTGGAGCTGTAGGTTCGTGTCTATTACCAAACTGTGAAAAGTTTTCAGACATTATTTCTTCAAATACTTTTTAATCCTCGTTACCTTTTTTGTCATCTTCTGCAAATCTGATGATATGAATATTTGACTTTTTGTTATGTCTTTTAGGTCCCTGAACCTCTGCTCAAAATTGTCTGATTTTCAGATGGGATACATTTTATTCATATGCTCTTAAGACCACTGATTTTATCCTCTGTATCCTCCAATCGACTGCTGAACCCATCCAGAAAGTTTTATTTTTATTATTGTATTTTGAAATTCTGTATTTTTCACTTGGCTCTTTTTTATGATTTGTGTTTCTTTGCTGAGCTTTTTCTATTTTTTAAGTCTGTTTCAAGAGAATTTATAATTTGTTTATAAGGAATTTTTATGTTATTTTAATTGGTAAATAATTTTGTGTGTGTATATATATGATACAATGTGATATTTTGATAGATGTATACATTGTGGAATGATTAAATCAGGCTAATTGGCTTATCCATCACTTCAAATATTTATCATTTCTTAGTGTTGAGAACATTTAAATGTTGAGAACATTTAAAATCCTATCTATTAGCTATTTTGAAATATTAAATACATTATTGTTAATTATGGTCACCATGCTGCATAATAGAACACCAAAGCCTATTCCTAAAAAACTTTGTATACCCTTTAACCAATGTCTCCCCTTTGCCCATCCAGGCTTTGGTAATCACCATTCTATGCTCTACTTCTATGAGTATGACTTTTGTGGATTCTACATATAAGTGAGATCATATGGTCTTTATCTCTCTATAATTGGCTTATTTCACTTAACATATTAATAATTTTCTCTAGGAAATTGTCACAAATGACAGAACTTCCTGTTTTTTTAAAGGCTGAATAGTATTCCACTGTGTACATACATCACATTTTTCATCCATTTATTCATTAATAGACCAATAAAGGATTTTTATAAATGCTGCTTTACAGTCTTTGTCAGATAATCCCAACATCTGATTCATCTCAGTATTGGCATCAATTAGTTGTCTTTTCTAATCCAAGTGGTGGTTTTCTTGGTTCTTAGTATGATGGGTGATTCTCAATTATATCATGGATATTTTGTTTATTATGTTAGGAGATTCTAGGTCCTATCAAAATCATTTTTTTTAGCAATCATTTTGTTATTTAGGTTTAGCACACAGGTCTTGGCTTTATCTTGTGGGCTGTAGTTACAGTGACACCTTACTTTTCAGAGACTTTACAGTCTTATTTTGAACTGCTTGTTTTTTTTCTGGTGCCATTGGGACAACACTGGTATCTTCTGGTGCTGCCTGAGCAGATATAAGGGGTTTCATTACCAACTGGGTGTCTAGTAGATGAGAAGTGTGGTGGGGTTCCCCCTACTGGTGCCCCTGGGTGCCCTGGTATTTCTGAACAGGGAAGGGAATTTCAGGCTCATCTGGTTGAAGAAATTTTCAAGGCCAGGCTACTTACTGTGAGTGGGTCCTTCTTGTCAGTTCTGCCCACTTGTCCCACATCTGTGGGTGGGGGAGAGTCTCAGACCCTTGGAGACAAAGAGGATCCACCACCCAGCCATTTATTTTGACTGGGTCCTTCCTGCCCATTCCACCACATGCCCTAATATCTCTGCATGGAAAAAGAGAGTCTTAGCCCAGGGGTATGAAGTGGTAGCAGGCTGATAGCTGGTAGCAAGTGGTAGACACTTGCTGTAATTGTGTTCTTATTGTTAGTTTCTTCTGCTACCTCAGTATCTCTGGACGGGGGAGAGGAGTCTCAGTATCATTATTATTAGTGGAGCTCTCCATCAATCACCTTTGCTAGTAGTGTCCACCTCACCTGATATTGTCATAGAGACTCCCTTTAGATAAGGGGAGGAATCAGTCTACCTGGGCTGGCTTCTATTGCTAGCATGGGGTCAAAGAATGCCAGGTCTGGTTGATCTTCTTCTGTTGAGAAGGCACAAGAGTCCCTTCAACTGTATTTTTCCTATATTCTTGGGATCTCAAACCAATTTGCCTTATTCTTACCACATTACAGAATTCTCCATGAATTGCCTCTTGCACTTTGTTCAGACATTATAGTTGTATTTGGTAGGGAGGAATAGGGAGAAATGAGTCCATGCCATCTTGTTTGGACCAGAACCCCAACAATACATTTTTAAAATGAATTTCCATATTATTTCTAATATTATTCCTTTTTTCTCATCTTCTAATTTTCTCCTTCCCCTCCAAAAAAATTGAATCAACGAACATAGTCTGTGATCTTAATAACTGTTGAAATCTTTTCCATTAATTGTTAAACATAAAATAACTTTGATTCTTGTGTTGGTATGAAAAACAATGGAAACTTAAAGTTCCAGCCTGTATAAGATTGGTGAAACTATTCAGATATATATAGAAACCATTTACATGTGGAAATTTTTTATTTTAAAAACCTTATGCCAAATTAAAATAATGTAAAAAGTTTACTAATCATACCTCTAAATTCATTATCATCTAAATATCCCTGAATAGTTCCAAAATTTTGGAGGACATACTTCATTCATTATTATTTTTTTTTTACTTCATTCATTATCGAATGGTAATAAATGGTGTGAAAATCAGATCTTTGAAAAAGAATCTGAGTAAACAGGGCATGTAAGAAAAGGATTAATTGCTATCCTTTAAATAGGTAGAAAAAGACTTCTGAAATTCTTTAGTTTGATGCCTTTGGATTCTATTACATTGAGTGATTTTATGCAGGATTGTGACCTAAGCAAAACAAGACGTATGACTTTCTAAGGAAGTTATACTCAAACACCAATTCCAGCTTTAAAATACAGTTTATCAAGACTATACTTTCAGGAATCATTTCTGGACTTCACTACTAGAGAACTTTCTCTGAACCTGTGAGCACCAGAAACCAGGAAGAGGAGGCAGCACAGGGTTCTCTTCTGAACATGAACAGCCCTTGGTGTTGCGTCTTTGCAACTGACATTTACCATCAATGATTGATCTTCTCTTCCTTTGGGAGAGTAAGAGGGAGAGGATGAAGTATGAATGGTTCTAGTTTTAAAAATAAATTGATTAATTAAATTAAATGCAGTTTATCAAGTTAAATACTTAAAAATATTAAAATGTAATTTTGTTTCCGTGGTCTATAGAAAATACACATTCCCCACTGATTTTTTTACAGAAGGCTGTCATTTTTCTGAGGGTTCACAATCAACATTCCATGGTTTATATATTCTGTGCATCCAGCAATCAGATATGTTACTTGATATGTTTTTAAATTTAAACTTTCTTTCACATTTTAATATTTTAATTAGGGATTTTGTTTCCTTAGATAAGAGTGCTATCATTGTGAAATTGTGCTTTCCCAGCTCATTTTAAGTTATCACAATGACTAAAGACAAGGGTGTTAAAAAAATACATTGAGATAGAGCAGAGTATCATATAACATTTTTTTGTAAAGTAAAATGACATGAAAAGAGAGTAGTGGTTTTGAAATACCACTACAAATTCTTCGATATACTTCCCTTCAAGAGATGGAACTTAATTTCCTTCCCGTTTAATGTGGGCTGGACATAGGGGCTTGCTTCTATCAAATAGGCTATACAGAAGGGAAGGTACGTGACTTTCAAGATTAGGCCATGTCGGGCATTATGGCTCACGCCTGTAATCCTAGCACTCTGGGAAGGCGAGGTGGGAGGATCGCTCAAGGTCAGGAGTTCGAGACCATCCTGAGCAAGAGCAAGACCCTGTCTCTACTAAAAATAGAAAGAAATTAGCTGGACAACTAAAAATATACAGAAAAAGTTAGCCGGGCATGGTGCCACATGCCTGTAGTCCCAGCTACTCGGGAGGCTGAGGCAGAAGGATTGCTTGAGCCCAGGAGTTTGAGGTTGCTGTGAGCTAGGCTGACGCCATGACACTCTAGCCTGGGCAATGGAGTGAGACTCTGTCTCCAACAAAAAAAAAAAAAAAAAAAGAAGATTAGGCCATGAGAGGCCTTGCATGCAACTGTCTCTTTACTCTGCCTTGGACCACTTGGACCACTTGCTCTTGTGGAAGGTGGATACCATGTCATGAGAAGATTCAAGTAACTCTACGTAGAGGTGCAGGTGGCCAGGAACTGAATTTTCTTTTCAAAAATCATCAAGGAGTTGAAGCCTTCTGCTGACAGCCATGTAATCGAGCTATCCTGGAAGTATATCCTTCAGCCCCAGTCAAGTTTTCAGAAGACAGCAGCCCCAGCCAACAACTGCACTTGACCCTCACTCAGCCAGAACCATCCAGCTAAGCTGCCTTTGAAGTTTTGACTTGTAGAAACTGAGAGAATTATTGCTGCTTGTTTCAAACCCCCATGTTTTGGGACAAATTTGTTATGCAGTGATAGATAACTATTACAGATAGTTTCCCTTACAGTCCTTGACAAAGAGATCACATGCTTTGATGTCCAGAAGTAGACAGGGACCAGCATGTGATAAATCATAGAAACATTCTGGGGAAACACACACAACTCCTGTCTTCTAACAAACCCAACTCCCCTGGCCCATTTCAGTTTACCAACATCTTTACTTCAACCCACTCTACTCTGATTTCTTTGCTAATTGAGATTGGCATATTAAAATAATAGATCTAGTACATTTTTGTTTAGAAAGACTTAAATCAGTCAACTTGTCATATTCCATTTTATGATTCTTCAATGAAGAGATTTTTCAACAGAGATGTCTATTTCCAGAAATCAGAAAACTAACTTTTTATTAACAAATGAGGTATTTTTTTCTTTCTATACCTCTGAATATTCTCGTTCTGACCTAAACATGGAATTTTTATGTACCTATGGGCTTCTTACATAAATAATTTTAGTATCATATTAAAAACATATAGAGTATTACGTGTGTTTTAAAAATCTATGTTTGAATAAATCAGCATATTCACATTTTAATACAAATATTTCAGTAAAAGGTAATGGCAAACTATCTGGAGCAAGCAAACCTACTGAGTTAACTATTTAGCAAAAACTAGGAGGGACATAATGGGATAGTCTTGGGAGTGACATCATGATGTCAAGGGTCAGATTGTGTTCTCAGAAATCCCACTGTTATGTGCAAGGAACCCCAAACTGAATGCCCTAAGAATAGTATTAACAATCCTACTCAAATCTGGTTTCTGTATGTTTTTTCCTTCTAACCCCTCATATGTTCTTTTGTTTTTTCCAGAGTGGCAAAGTGTTGTAATGTGTTAGGGCAGATAGTTCTTAAAGGATAAATAAACTCCATGTTTCTATTCTAAAATGAATACATATTTCTCCCATTAATTATTTCATTGCTATTACTTGATTTCGCTAACTACTGTGTATTTCATGAATTTTTTTTCTACAGGACACATTGTTTCAACTCAAAACTTGGGAGATTTTTTTTTAATTGAAAACTACATTTTACCAAAAGGCATGGGAAGAGATAAATTGTTTCAAATAACTAAGTTATTAGTAAGATATTTTAAAAGTCACATATGACGACTATATTTAGTTAGCTTTCTAAATTTTACAATACTCTAAGTTGTGAGTCAAGCAAAAAAAAAATAAAAATGTATGTGCAGATCACTTTCATGTCTTCAAGTGTCACAAAGCAACACACAGACGGCGTTATGACAGAATTTATAATTCAGAGCATTTCATTAGTAAAAGTTTCTTGGAAGTTGATTTGCATATTATTTCAGTATTAAATTGGAATAAGGTATGATCTGAAACCTAAGTTTAAAAGACCCAGTGACAGTTAAAAATTGCTAAAATGAAATACTGTGGCATTTTAAAATTAAGATTAACCATTTTGCCATCACACAAATCACCCTTGACACCTAAGGCTGAACTGCTTCCCTTGTGTTACCCAATCATGACAATACCAGCTCCTGTCTTATACTGAGAGTGGACCTTTCAAAGGGCTGACAACTGATCCTCAGGAATCCAAAAGGAAATATCAAATAGGTGTTACTTATCCACATGTGAGGCTTCCAGGAAGAACAGGGGAATTTGTAAGGCTCAATATTGCTGGAAATCCACTTAATGCACTCTGTCCTTCTCCCCAGTGTCTACACAGGAATGATTTAGGAATACAGGTTGCCATGTCTTGATTTAGAACTAAGATCTTAATCACAATAAAACCCCTGCCTTGGCAGACCTTTCCTGTTATCTTCACAAAGGCCTCAGCAATAACAGGCACTCAATTCCTCACAATGCTCACAGAACCACCTTATGGTTTTCTGACCAGCAATTCTCCTTTTGGAATTTGCATTTAGACCAATTGGAGATAAGATCTGGTGCTTTGGGGAGCAGGTGTTAAGAGACCCAACAAAAAGTAGAGCTGTCTGAGGGCTGTAGAACAGTGTTGGTTGAAGCAATCAATTTTATTGCAGTACACTGTTTCTCTTGCTACTAACAGCTGCTCAGAGGATAGCGGGGAAGCTACCCTGCAGAGCAGATTTGAGTCAGAGGATGGAAAATCCACCTCATTTCCAGGCTGAAGGGTCCCACATTAAAAAACCATAAAGCTAAAGTCATTTAAATAGTAGCTCCAGGGGCACATTAACTTTGCCTTCTCACAAAATGTCTGTTAATATAGATCTCAAAGACAAGTTGCTTGCCGTTTTACCATTCAACACAACATAGCAGATTTTAAAATTTGTTTTCCTGTCTCAGACATTTGTATTTACTGATATACACACACACAAAAACACAAACACAAACATACACACAGAGTTTGATTAAATGAAGAAAAAGACCATCACTATTTATATATGTGGAAGCCACTGTCAATGTAAAGCTAACACTGGCAATTTGAAGCCTTGGCAAAGCATTTAAAGTACTAAAATTGACATTTCATCATTTATATTGAAGGAAAAAACTTAAATTTATTGCCATACATATTGCTACAAACTTTATGAGGCTCTAAGATTTCTTGATTGTTGATTTTGGAACATTTCTGCCCTGGAGGAATGCCTTAGAGGAGCAAATTTGGAATATAAATTGGTCTTTGAGAAGTCCACTGAGCTAGATGGCTGGATGCATGTCGACTTGCAAGTGTACGACAGTCTTCATAGAGAGACTCAAACTTATTCAAGGACTGACTGTTCCTGCTGCTGTCAGTTGGAGGTTTCCTTGAGAGATCCCTTGAGAGACACAGCTTATGGGTGCCATAGTGTAACTGTAAACTACTTGGGAAAGGAGGAGAGAGTGGGATTTTAAAATATGTCTGGCAGCTCAAGGATCTGGTTTGAATGCCAAGTAGCAGCTGAGACAACTGTGTTACAGCTTTACATTCCCAAAGGGGAGGGGATTAAAAAAAAGACAGTTAGGTTCCTGTCTACTGTTTTGAGAATAGATAACACAGTGCTTCCCAACAAGATCGTTATTTGGGCGCTTTAAATATAATATATAAGAACATTTCATACCCAGGGCAAATTGAAATACTAAATTTACAATCAATGTGCGTGGGCTAAATGAAACTATATAAATCTGGGAACATGATGTGCAAGTTTGATGTTATATCCCAATGATACCATGATGTATAAACTATCTGAATTATTGTATTCAATTATTATAATACCTTGTACAGTATAGACATTGGTGTAGGCAAATATTTTACAGGATTTTTAAAGTGTGCCTATAATGTTAAAATGCCAGCATCATTTGAATGATTAAGTAATCATTTTTATTATATTATTGAAGTCATTAACATTAGATGTTAAAATAGAAAATTAGACAATCAAAATAATTCATCAGCTACTTTACATTGAGAATTAAAGTTATAAGCAAATAGGATACTGTAAAGTAACTTTCATTGACATTTTAAAATTTTAAAAAGTTAAGTATAATCTTTTTTAAAAAAAATTCAACTACTGGTAGACTTAGAAATGCATGTGATACCTGGAGATGAAATTTTTCTAAATGTTTTTTTATTTTAAGTTGTTTTGTTCTTTTATTGTGACATACCTGATTTGTCTAGGTAGGATCTTAACAATTTGCTTAAGTGGAATCTTAGTAATCTCATTGTGAAGAAAATCAAGAAAGTTATTTTAATACATACTGTACCTTCCAGCTTCAAAACAGCAACTACAACTTCCAGCAGATGTTACTTCAGTTTTAAGAACACAAATCAGCTTTTGGCTAAAGTGAGAGCATCTTATTTAGAGACACTTGTCATGGAAAACAATCTGATGTGACATGTTTGGTTCAAAGGAGGAGTTATATGAACCTGCCACTGCGTGGGCCCGAGGGTGGTGCCTTGAAGGGTGAGTCAGCATTCGTTAATCTACTCTGGCCACCTGCCCTTGTTATTACTCCTGTTGTATCTGTCTGTCTCTGAGTCCTATAGCTCATCAGCAAGGCAGCAGCTGTTGGATTGTTCTCCTGAAGATACTGAAGCCTCAAGCCTGAAACTTCACAGAAAAGGAAATACTAATTTGTAAACATCATCACCCTTCAATCACTTTGTGCCTGAGTCATGGGGGAAACCCAAAGTGATTTGTAAACACACTAACGTACAGAAGTGTCTTCTATTTCACACCTTTTTTTCCATCTAAAGGGAGAACAGGGTCCAGATGCTTATGCAATTCTCACCTTAACCCCACACATTTTGAAAATTACAAAGGGCAAGGGTAGAAAGGAAAAATACTTAGGTAGGTATGATGCTTACCATATGTACCAGATTTCAAGTAATTTTCATCAAGTATTAAAGTATTCCAAAAATTTCAACATTTTGGCCTCAAAAATCCCTCTTCCATATTGACTCTCATACCTGGAAAGCCATGTGTTTTCCATTTCATGTATTCATTAGTTTGCAAAATACAGTCCAAAGGGGTTTGGTAGAAAACTTGTGACTCTGAGGCACACTATGAAAAGTCACTTACTGAATTAATCATTTAGACCCACATAACACAAGCATATTATTTTGCACACAGTAGGTGCTTCGTCAAGGCTGATTTTATTTGATTTAGCTCAGTGATAAATGTCATATGATTAATGATAGATTACCTGATTATCATCATTCTACGATGTAGGCGCCCTGAAATTTAAACTAAAAAATTCATGATTTTTACAAATAAAAATTGTGAAACAACCAGCAAACAAGATATTTTATTATAAATAATGAAGATTAGGCCGGGCGCGGTGGCTCACGCCTGTAATCCTAGCACTCTGGGAGGCCGAGGTGGGCGGATCGTTTGAGCTCAGGAGTTCGAGACCAGCCTGAGCAAGAGCGAGACCCCATCTCTACTAAAAATAGAAAGAAATTATATGGACAGCTAAAAATATATATAGAAAAAATTAGCCGGGCATGGTGGTGCATGCCTGTAGTCCCAGCTACTCGGGAGGCTGAGACAGGATCGCTTGAGCTCAGGAGTTTGAGGTTGCTGTGAGCTAGGCTGACGCCACGGCACTCACTCTAGCCTGGGCAACAGAGTGAGACTCTGTCTCAAAAAAAAATAAATAAATAAAAATAAATAAATAAATAAATAAATAATGAAGATTATCTTAAATGATTCCATATACAATGACACAGAGATACACAATAAGAAATCACCCATTTGATATAACTTCAAGGTTTCCAAAATTCATGTAATCCCACGTATGTCCTCATTAGCGTCACCTTGCAGCAGAAATACCTGCCATTACTGAGTTATATATTGCGTTTTCAGAGGATCCTTTATGAATGGAAATACATCAAACAGAATGTGTGGCAGTTTATCATTTTAGCCTTCATTATCTCATTTGGTAAGATTAGATTTTGTTTTTTAGCTTTCCACCATAGATTAGGAACACGAGAAAGATACAACAGCATGAGTAGTTTTTGAAGAGAGTGTGTGCAGTTTGGGTAAAGTTCTAAACATAGTATTAATATATATTCTGAAATAACTTACATACTTACATAATTGGGGTCTAAACATAGCATTAATATATAGGACTGAAATGACTTACATAATTGGAGTGGTCGAGGGATATCCTCTGGACAGCCAGAGGACAAGCTCAAGAGGACACTGGGTTTCTATCAGAGGCTATTCAGAAAAAAAGAACTATTATACAAAAACAAGCTGTCTACTATGTCACTGTTCTAGGCTGAATTGTGTCCCTCCCCAAATTGTTATGTTGAAGTCTTAACCCCCAGTACTTCAGAATGTGATTGTATTTGGAAATAGGACCTTTAAAGATGTGATTAAGGAAAAATGAGGTCATATGCATAAATCCTAATCCAACATGACTGGTGTCCTTATGAAAAGAGGGAATTAGGACACAGACACACAGAGGAAAGTCCATGAGAAGACACCAAAGAAAAACAGCCACCTACAAGCCAAGAAGAGAGGTTTCAGAAGAAACTGTCCTGCCGACAACTTCACCTTGGACTTCCAGTCTCCAGAGCTATGAGAAAATGAATATCTGTTGTTTAAGCCACACAGTCCTACCAAACTAATACAGTCTTTTGTTTTTAACATGTTAGCTACAATAGAAAGCCACTCCTAGGCCTACTGGCATATTACAAAATTAATGATTTCAAGCATAATTTAATGCAGTTCAACAAAGTCAAAGAAGTAACACTTAAAAGATATCATATGATGCCACTGCACACTAGCCCCCGTGACAGAGCAAGACTCTGTCTTGAATAAACAAACAAAAAAAGATCATAGACTTAAAGTTAAGAAAAAGACGAGAATGACGAAATAGGAGGAAGGGCTCTAAAAGACAAAGTCAGAAAAATTGTAGATGTCAAAGCTTAAACAAAGAAAAATGAGACAAAGGGGAAAACGTGAAGAAATAAATAGTATGTAGTCACAGTGGTCATATTTAGCTATAATTACAAATGACATAAAGAATATAAAATGAAATAAGATGTCTTGATATTCTGAGTAATGGATAACAAGATAAGGTAGCCAAATTATGAGTACTCTATTTTATTTTCAGAAATATCATTACTAGGAAAGTTAAAAAAGAACCCTAATTTAGAGTTTTTGCAGGAAGGTCATTTGGAATCAGTGAAAAAATTGAATAATTATAACATATTTTTAAAACATACAACTATATTATGTACTTACCCCATGTGGTTTCATCAAACAAGGCTTACAAAAGTGCAGTTAAGAAAATAATTAATTTAAATATACATATGAGCATAGCCTGTACCATACTTATATTATGCTGTATGCTTAATTCCATGCTATAAATGATTTATTAAAACAGTTTTTATTTTCTTAATTTTTTCTGTAATTCACTTGCACTGTTTATGTTCATCATAAATAAAGAACTGACAAATTCTGGCATTTAAGCCTAAATGAGTATTTAATTAATCATTCCATAAGTATGACACTACGACATAAAAATCAGTATAGAAGTCATAATCAAAGTAAAGAGTTAAGGGATGAATATAGTGCTCTGGGTTGATTTAAAAGGAGACATTTTTTTAAAGATAATAAAGTATGGTTAAAGTAGCTCTTATTATAAATTTTTTTCTTAAGTATTCCTGAACAAAAGAAATAATAAAATAGTCAGCTCATCCTAGGGAAAAAAAAATTGATCTCATCTCTTTATCTCATAGCCCATTTCCCTGTCATAGCAGTTACCACTCTCTAGTAAGTATTTTTAAGTTTTCCTACTTTGACTATGAATTCAATACTGATTTTTTTTTTTCATTTTGAACTTCTAATCTTCAATACATTCCCTTACTGAATATTGTAATAAATTAGAATGTATGTCTGGATATTTTCTGTATCACTAAGAGGTTGATTAGGATGAAATGCTTTTTGGAATATGTCATTCTGGAAAGTCAAGAAACCACTCCAATCCAAGATATTCAAAAACGAAAACAAAAAAACAAACGGTGGAACTATTTGCTGAATGTTTTAAATAAACATTATTCTGGATCATCTACATGCCTTTTGAAGTTAATATAGTGGTGCCAAGAACTTAAACAGAAAAAGTGATTGAGTACGATGCTGATACTGCCAAGGAAAATGAGGATAATGCAAAAAATGTAGCTGTAATAATATGATTATAAATTGAACAGAACATCTTCAGATGCCTGAGATAATCTCTCTCTCTTTTTTAGGGTACCATTGTTTAAAACCCTATTATGTACCTGGCAGTATGTTATTAATAGTTGTCTCCAAAGATGATCTTCAACCCTCAAAACAACACCATAATGTAGATATCATTATTCTCTTGATACTAACTGATGGGTAGAGGAAAGGCTGCCATTATTGGGAACATTGTATCTTTTCTTCTTCCTGGGAACCACTGTTGACTTCTCACCAGACCCATGTTAATAGAGTTTGCAGGTCTCGCTCTCTTTGAAAAATACTCCAGAGTTTTAAAGGCTGACTCCTTTTTCATAAATAAAAAAATACAATTTTACATCTCCCTATTTTGTTCACTATGTGGCTCTATAAAGCATGAGTAACTACAGCTTGTGCTTGCAGATTTCATTCAAAGCCTAACCTCTCAATGACAATAAACACACTGCAACAAAGCCTAGCACAGAAGTTACTGTTGGTGAGTATCTCAGTGATCCATCATGAGAATACTGAAGTTTCCCTTAAGATGACACTCTTTCCAGTAAAAATCATAATTCTTATCCTCAACCATGTATTTTTAAAATGAGCTTATTGAAGACATACATGTCTTAATTTTTTCAAAAGCATTTTATAGCTTTAAGAAGTCACCTAAATAACACATTAGATTACATCCTTAGAAATCTTTCGTAAGTATTTTAATAATATATTTTGAAATTTCTCATCCAACTCTTATCTTTACAATAATATTTCTGTCAAAGGGGATTTCTTGGCTATAAAACCTAATGTTTTCATATTTATTTTATAACTTATTTGGATTAAGACACTGTTAAACCCTTTACTGAAATTCTGTAATGGATTGAAAAGATAATTTCTCAAAGTGTCTCAAAAAACTAGAGCGTGTCTGAAAGCTGAGAGAATCAAGATCCATAAAATCTGATTGATAAGGATAAAACTGGTATTCTACTAAGTAAAGATTATCAAATTTACCTGTAGCACCCATAAATTTTTTTTAATCTGCAAAATGCTTCACAGTCTCTTCGTAGGAAAATTTATACTGTCATTGTTGTTTTCACAGTTTAAATATATTTTTCCCTGAATCCTTATTAACATAGATTTAACCAAATGCATATACTAAAAGTGAGAGCGATAATAATAAGATGGCTTTATTTTTGTCTCCAAAATTGCAGCCCATTTGAGGTGACTGAACAGATAAATGGTGACCTCCAGTGACAATTAGGCCATATGAAAAATCTCAAGATGGCTTTCATTCTGCTTAAAGCTACCAAAAATAAGTAGGCTGGCCAAAATGCCAAATGATAACTACATGATAAATGTGTCTTACTTTTAGTCTAACCATTATATGCTGATAAATATTTAAATATAGAATGTGTACATATATACATATATATCAAACTTAGAGATACAAACCCCAAATATTTTGATTAAGTGTTAAAAGACTTGATTCATTAGAATATGGCAATATAATTTAGAACTTTACCACATTTCAGCCTATTTACTTCCTTGGAAATAATCCAAATATAACTCTGAAAAATCATTTTGCAAATGATCAAATAAAATAAAATTGTTAATTTTCACAATTTATTTTTCTACTAATGTTAATATATCATACAGAATACTACAATAAGAAAAAAATTTTCAGTTTTTTGATTGAAAAAGAAAGACACAAGTTAAATATTTCCCTTTCAATCAAAGTGCCATGAACTTGAAAGGATTTGCAAAGTGGAAACAGGTGTAGTCAACTGTTGAAGTATTTTTAAAATTGTTTGACACGTTATAATAGTGTGATCCAAAGCTGAAACTTGACATTACTATAAGCATTGGAAGATCATAAATCACTTTAGACAGCACACTGTAGTCTTAATTCTTTCACACTGAAAGTACTTTGTAACTATGATATTATTAATATTACATATTGGGAAAACAGAAATAATACAAGGTTTAAATAATAAGATGAAAATTTAACTTTCTTCCCATATGTTCAATACAGCATATATAATTCCATATTGTTTGTAAAGCAATTAAAATTTTTTTCTGCTTTGGCTTATTTAGATGTTTTATTAAAGGCTGAACATTTTGGATGGTGATTTAAAGTGGACTACATATACATTCATTATAGTTCAATTGATGCATAATTAAAATTACGAAGGAATTAAAACCAGTTAAAACAGGAACTTTTATAATTTTGGTTTTTTGTTTGTTCTAAGTAATACATTTTTTTCAGAATATTATGGGGGTACAAATATTTTGGTTACATGGATTGCTTTTGTACTGCTTGAGTTAAAGTTATAAGTGTTCCCATCACCCAGATAGTGTGCATTGTACCCATTAGGTATGATTTCACCCATCCCCGCTTCCCCTTCCCACCTGCATGATTTCCATTGAGTTTTACTTCAATTTATGTACATGATGAAAGTGAATTGGTTAGTTCCAATTTAATAGTGAATACTTGTGGTGTTTGCTTTTCCATTCTTTAGATATTTCACTTAGGAGAATGGTTTCCAGTTCTATCCAGATTGTTGCAAAAGATATTAATTCATTTTTTATGGCTGAGTAGTAAATACTCCATGGTATACATACACCACATTTTATTAATACACTCATGAATTGATTGGCACTTGGGCTGATTCCACATCTTTGTGAATTGTGCTGCAATAAACATTCTAGTGCAGGTATCTTTTTGATAAAATGATTTTTTTTCCTTTGGATAAATATCCAGTAGTGAGATTGCTGGATCAAATGGTAGGTCTACTTTTAGTTCTTTGAGGAATCTCCAAACTTTTTTCTATAGAGGTTGTACTAGTTTGCAGTCCCACTAACACTGTATAAGTGTTCCTATCTCTCTGTATCCACACCAGTATCTATTATTTGGGGACTTTTTGATAAAAACCATTCTCACTGGTGTTAGGTGATATTTCATTGTGGTTTTGATTTGCATTTCTCTGATGATTAGTGACATTGAGCATTTTCTCATATGTTTACGGGACATTCGTCTAGCTTCTTTTGAAAAGCTTATGTTCATGTTTTTTGCCCACTTTTTAATGGGGTTGTTTGATTTCTTCTTGTTGGTTTGCTTGAGTTCTTTGTAGATTCTGGTTATGAGCCCTTTGTCAAATGTACAGCATGAGACTATTTTCTCCCATTCTGCAAGTTGTCTATTTGCTCTGTTTATTATTTCCTTGGCTGTGCAGAAGCTTTAATCAAGTCCCATTTATTTATTTTTGTTGTTGCTGTGATTGCCCTTGGGGTCTTCATAAATTCTTTGTCTGGGCTGATATATAGAAGAGTTTTTCCAACATTTTCTTCTAGAATTCCTATGTTTTCATGTCTTAGATTTAAGTCTGTGACCCACCTTGAATTAATTTTTATGGGTGGTGAGAGATATGGATCCTGTTTCAATCTTCTACATTGAGCTATTCAGTTTTCCCAGCACCATTTATTGAATAGGGATTCTTTCCCCCAGTGCATATTGCTATCTACTTTGTCAAAGATCAGATGGCAATATGTGGATGGTTTTATATCTGGGTTCTCTATTCTGTTCCATTAGTCTATGTCTCTGTTTTTGCTCTGGTATCATGCTGTTTGGTTACTCTAGCCTTGTAGTGTAACTTAAAGTCTGGTAAAGTGATACCTACAGATTTGTTCCTTTTGCTTAAGATTACTTTGGCTACTCAAGCTCTTTTCAGGTTCCAAATGCAGCGTAGAATTATTTTTTCTAGATCTGTGAAAAATTATGTTGGTATTTTGATGGGGATTGCACTGAATCTGTAAATCACTCTGGGTAGCATGGACATTTTAACATTGTTGATTCTGCTGGTCCATGAGCATGATATGATAATTTTGTTTTTGTAAATAAGAAAGGACAATTTCCCATAAGTGCTAAGAATTTCACTTTTTAAAATGGATTCTTTTCAAAGCTCCTAATTTTTTTTTAAAGAAAGCAATCTATGACAACTTTGTTACCATTATTTCATAGTGACACTATGAATATAAAATAATCCAGGTCAGGAACTTGCTGAGGTGGGACACTGGTTCCTTCCCCTACTCTCTACACTGATGCTGTCAATCCAGGTACAACTTGTCAAAAATTAGCAGCTGTGCTGAATGTTTAAGATTGCTTCCTAATGCTGCCTAATGGGTTAAAGCCAATTTTTATTGGCTTTCATTATAATTGAGAAGAATAAATTAAACCCATTTATTTCCATCAAAAGTAGATATTTTAACATGAGCCAAAAATATTTAATCATGAAAGAAATTTAGTTAAGCAAATTTGCTTTAGGTTAACCCAAAAGGTGTCTTTGAAGGCATTACTCATGATATACATATTATGTCAAATTCTCAAAGAAATAATGCAAGCAATTTTAACATTTTATATTATGCTTGTCAATGTTCACCTGTTTGGGTTTTCTCCCTTCCAGTCCCAAGAGATTTACTGCTGGATGTTCAGTAATTCCTAGGTCCACATCAGTCAGATAAACATATTATGCTAAGAATAAAACTCAGTCATACAGCTATTTTTAACACTGAACTATGCTTTCCCCATGCTCAGTGACACTAATGATACATGCTATGACTTGATTATTTTTTTCTGTTTTCTGAAGAATTCCTTCCTGTAATTAATTTTTCAAGATCTGAACACATTTCATGGATTGAAGGCATCCAAACAGTCTCTAGCAAGAGAATATATACCACACAATCCTTTAAAAATGCACACAATAACAGCTGGGATTTATAACAACAAATGAAGGGAAAGATGAAGGAAATATACAAATCATAAGCTTTAAGAAACACATAAATCTTTACGAAGTCTTATCATAACTCAGACAGAATGTTATCCTTTCAAAATCTGCCAGATCACGCCAGACATTATACCCAGTTTTAAAACTCAGGTGCTTTGAACTTGTTATCTTTGAAGTCCTCTTAGCATTGGCGTTTTGCTCATTCCTCAGATCATAGCAGTTTATGCATTAGTTCTATGTTGTCTTATTATTTCCCTATGTCAGTTATTGTTTCTTCTTCCCTTTAATACAAAAATATATAATGTTATCCTCTATGATAAATAAAATCTGAAAAATTTAGGTGCTTTTGCATAAAATGTTAAATTTATAAACAATAATAAACTGGACTTGGTCAATGGCAAAGAAAAAAACAACTTTTTTCTTTCAAACTACTCCTTTAAATCCACTCGCCTATTCAGTTTTTCTTGCCTGCAGATTTTGGCCAGAACATACAGACTTTCTGGTCCTCTTATAGTCATTTATTTATTCTTTTATTCAAAAATTGATTCAAATGTCCACTAGTGCCAAGCACCATTCTAGGCACTTAGATGCATCAGTGAACAAAACCAAAGATTCCTAAGGAGCTTATATTCTAGTTGGGGAAAGGCATTAATAGTGAGTAGTTTTATGGAAAAAATTAAAATAAACATGGTAAATGAGGTCAGAAGGTCCAGGTTGCAGGTGGGAGGCAGTAGGGAAGGTTGGAGGGGCAGGCGGGATTTTGTATTAATTATGGTGATCAGAGTAAGCCTCACTAAGTAGTGAGATTTGGCCAAGGAAGTGAGTTTAGCCAGATCAATGCATGGATGAAGAGCATTCCAGAATAGAAAGAGCAAAAATCTTAAAACAGGAACATGCCTAGTATGCTCACGCAAGATCAAGGAAGTCAGTGTGCTAAAGCTGACTGACTGAGCAAGGGTAAATGGTAGCAAGAGTTGGGGTGGGGGTTGGGGGCAGAAGGCAGAACATGAGAGACCATGTTGGCCATTTTCTGGTTTCAGGCTTCTAATCTGAGTGAAATGAAGATATGACATATTCTGACTCATATTTCAGAAAGATAACTCAGGATCCAGGCAAGAGATGATGGTGGTTCAGACAATTGTAGTAACAATGGAGGATACGTTTTGAAGATAGAGCCATCATCCTTACCTGACAAATTGTATATAGGATATGAGAGAAAGAAAGGAGCTAAGTATTGCTCCAAGGATTTAATCTTGAACAATTATTAGAATGAAAGTAAAGCATATTTGGGAGGGGCAGGAGAGAAGTAAGGGAGTAGATGTGGCAGAACATATGAAATTTTTAAACGTTTTAAACATGCTGCATTGTGCATGTCTATTAGACAGCCAAATGGAGATCCTAAGTAGGAAATTGGATGTATGAGCCTACAGTTTAAGAGCAGAATCTGGCCAACAGCGTTACAAAATTGGAGAGTCGCCAGTATATAAATAGTATTTAAAGTTAGGAGACTTGGATGAGATCTCCATGGGCCTGTAGCTGATAAAAAGAAGTCCAAAATCTAAGCTTTGGGCCATGCCAATGGTAATGGGTAAAGTAAAAGAGAAGGAACAAACAAAGATAACTGAGAATGAGCAAACACTAAGTTAGAAAGAAAGTCAATTCAGTGCAGAGTTTTGGAAATAAAATTGAAAAAGATAATTAAGGAGAGGAAGAGTTATCAGCTTTATCAAATGCTGCTAATAGGTTCTATACTTCCAGTAAAAATGGTCATGCAATGTTAGAATTCAGATATATAGAAGGAGTTATATTTTATTCTGAAAACTAGTAATCAAATTACCAACCAGCAAAATATTTAAGTGGAAAGATCTATCAGAAATTATGAAATTGTTTAGCATTACTCTGTCATCTTCTGAAACTCTGATTTTGATAAAAATATTATTCCATATATGCTACAGTGTATGAATTGGATTTCAGCAGCTAAAATTTCTATGATATTGGTAGCTACTGAATCTGAATCTACAATTTTTAGCATCCTCCAAATGCTTTTGGATCTTGAATAGAAGAAATTTTGGAGTAAAAAAAAAAAAAAAAGAATCTTTAGCTCATTCTTTATTCTCTGAAACCTAAGAGGCTGTTCCAACATATGTTCAATAGCAAATTTATGACTGTGACTGACTCCAGAAAACTGATTGTATTTAATCCTCTTGTTATTGCTTTTGGGAATACCTACAAATACATACTTTGAATTTTTTTTTTCTGATACTGAAGCTCAAAAGATTATAACAAAACTTTGACACAATAAAGGATGTCTGTTAAATACCAGTCATTTTCCAAGGGAGTCTTTTGGGAAGCTACCAATGAAAACTCTTCCTAAGTGCTTTCTAAATATTAATACTGGAGTGTTAAAAAAAAAGAAAAAAGCATTCTTAGACCATTGGGGAGCATGAATTCATACTTGGCACACAGCCTTCACTGATTCTTTCCACCTGATTCACCCTAGACCCAGGGTACCCAGACAATATCTTGCCATATCAGCAAATACTACATGATTAGATTTTACGATAGTCCTCCTAGGTTTTATTTTATTTTATTTTATCTTATTTCTAAGAATAGGAAAACAATGATCTTATCTGTAATAACATTATATAAAACACTGAGGAATAAATTTCATATGAAACATGAAGTACATATAGCACACATACACATGTAATAATAGGTAGTACTTATATGGTAATTATTAGGTATTTATTATGTGCCAGAGATTCTTTTAAGTACTTTACATATACTAACTCATTTAATCTTCACAATAACTATAGAAGGCACTATTATTATCACTTCTCATATTATAGGAAGGGAAAATAAAGCCACAAAAAGAAAGGAACAAGGTCATGCAGCTAGCAAATGGCAAAGCTGGGTTTAGAACACAGGTTGTCTAATTCTAGCATATGTATGTATTCTAAAGCACTATGCTCTGCTAAAATGTGCACACATGCACACACATACACACAAAATTGTAAAATAGTGAGAGAAATGAGAGAATACTTGAATAAATAGAACTAGGCTTTTTTTGTAAAAGATGACTCAATCCCAATCACTTAAAAGTCTCCTTCAAAAAAGCAGAAGGTTTCAAACCATGAATCTCATCATAAATCAGTTCAATTTTTAGTAAAATAAAAATGATTTCTTTATAAAAGCCATAGCTATAATATAAGAAAGCAGTAATTATGTTTTAATAAGAAGTATCGGCCGGGCGCGGTGGCTCACGCCTGTAATCCTAGCACTCTGGGAGGCCGAGGCGGGTGGATCGCTCTGAGGTCAGGAGTTCGAGACCAGCCTGAGCAAGAGCGAGACCCCGTCTCTACTAAAAATAGAAAGACATTACATGGACAACTAAAAATATATATAGAAAAAATTAGCCGGGCATAGTGGCGCATGCCTGTAGTCCCAGCTACTCGGGAGGCTGAGGCAGTAGGATCGCTTAAGCTGAGGAGTCTGAGGTTGCTGTGAGCTAAGCTGACGCCACGGCACTCACTCTAGCCTGGGCAACAAAGTGAGACTCTGTCTCAACAAAAAAAAAAAAAAAAAAAAGAAGTATTAATATCAGTTATTAAACATATAGTACAATGATATATTATAATTAATAGTACAATCATAATATTGTAAAAAAATAAATACATGGTACAATCATTACAGTCAATTTGACACTACACAAAATGCTTGGCATACATATTTAAATCAATTGTCAAAAATCCTTTGATTTAGATACAATTATTATAACCATATTATAAATAAGCAATAATCTTACCCAAGTCAAAGCTAATAGTTGTAAGTGAATACTGCCCCTTGGAAAAACACTGTGATATTTGTAGCTCCAGAACATAAATTTCAAACCGGAACTTGACATTTAATGTTTATATATAATCTTTGAACACTATCTGGGTGACGGCCACACTTACAACTTTGACTCAAATTGTACCAAAGCGATTCATGTAACCAAAATGTTTCTACCCCCATAATATTCTGAAATAAAAGATAAATAAATAGAATTTTTAAAAAATAAAAAAGCTTATGTCATCTTGAGAAATTCACTTAGTCACTCAAGTTTTAATTTCTTCATCTGTAAAAATGATATTATCTTTAATTTTAAGTGCATTGTAATTGAAAAAATGTATAATGTAAAATGTAAAATTATAGCAATAAAAAAATATCCAAACACTGCTGGAGTGTTTAAAGTAAAATTTTAAATTCTTTACTCTGGAAGACATTGCTAGTTGTATTAGTCAGGATTCTGCAAAGAAAATGAAACCAATAGGATGTGTATATATATATAGAATTGGCTCATGTGATCATGGAAACTGGCAAGTCCAAACTCTTCAGGGCAGGCCAGCAGCATGGAGACTCAAAGAAGAGTTGATGTTGCAGTCTTGAGCCCTAAGGCAGTCCAGGGGCAGAATTTCTGCCTCTTCAGGTGACCTCAGTCTTTTCTCTTAAAGTCCTCATCTAATTGGATGAGATCTACCTATATTATGGAGAGTAATCTACCTTACTCAAATTTTACTGATTTAAATGTTAATCACATCTAAAAAATAAACCTTCACAGCAAAATTTAGACTTTTGTTTAGCCAAATGACTAGGTACCATAGCCTAGCCAAGTTGACACATAAAGTTAACCATCATACTACCCAATGTCTATTTTTCTTTTCTTTTCTTTCTTTTCCTTCTATTTTCCTTATCAACAGAACCTAGATTTTGTTAAAAGCAGGCATAAGATGAACTAAAACAGTTATGTCTCTCAGCCTCTCTTGTATTTATACCCAATGAGAATTCAGCAGAAATCTCGAGTACAAATTTCAAGAAACATCTTTAAAGTGTGCAGAATCAGTTGGCAAATAATTTTGTCATTTTTCCTTACCCTTCTTCAGGCCATGGGTGCATAAACTATGTGTATGGGAAAGGTGGGAGGAAGAAGGAGGAACTATCTTCTAAAATACAAAATGATAACATTGAGAATGAATGCCTCACACAAAGCAGAAAAATAGGAGTGTGTGTCCCTGAGGTCAGAGTGCACCCACTACGCCACCTCTAGATTGTTAATTTCTGGTTTTCTTCAATGTGAGAAAAATTAAATCTCTATTTAATTGGCCTCTGTAATAAGGTCTCCTAATACACAGCCAACCTACACTAGACACTTGGCTATTTCATTGACAGCCTTAATAGTTTATTTTTTAATATTGGCCATATAAGTTTTTTTCTCTTCTCTTTGAAGAAACACATAATTACCTTATAATTGGGGTTTTATTATATATAGAAATGTATTGCAGTTTTATACAGATAATGTTAATATTTTCTTCAAATGGCTGTTATGAAGATTAGTTATAAAAATGCAAAGTTGCTGTTGTAAAAGAAATCTCTTGTAAAAAGTTATGAACAGTTTTAAATATTTATAAATAAAATAGAAATTAATTTATATTTGTTCAATGTCCCCCACTATATGATTGAACCAGGACTGGGATTCAGGTTCTCTGGTACTCACTTCAGTGCTATTATCATTTGTTACACTAATGACATAAGTATTAAGGCTCTTCAGGATCTTATATGTCTTAGATAAATGATAACCAGCTAGGTAGATCACAAAAACAAGAGAGTAGGAGGAGAGAAACAGAGAGGTAGACAAAAAGATTGAAGAAATTACTAATATAGAATTTACTCGAACAAAATTTTATTTAATCTCAGAGATGTAAAAGTGCCTGTCCCTATCCCAAAAAGTTTCCTAAAAATAACTCTTTTCAAACCAAAAAGTAAAGTAATCTTTGAAATTATGGGGTTTTTGTGTTTTTCAATGGGAAGATTTGTTTCATTGTGGTTTGGCTTCGTGTATGTATATTTTAGCAATCTTTCCCTTATAACTTGTAGTATAGGTCAGGAGCCCCGGAACAAATGCTGTGGATTTTTTTGCTAATGGTGTCCCAGAAATATCACTTTGTGAGAAGTATTAAACTAAGTCCTGTGAGAAGTTTGGGTCTTAAATTATTATTAAGAAGTATATAGAATTCTAGAATATTAGAAGTCATTTCCTCAAGTTGCTCTATTCCCAGGGATCCTAGAGTCCACAATATTAGAAGGATGTCATAGGCCCTACCTCCTTGGCACTTTTCTCATAATATGCATGAAACTTTAATTCACATGGAAAACTGCTCCTCTCTTAAACATGAGAATTAGACAAGAAGGTCATACCTGACATGAAGAAGTCACCCTTGAGCAAAAGGGAATATGAATAACTCTCTAGAAGAAAGATGAAAAAGCCAGAACAAATTTTTGTATCCACAAGTCTTGCTAGAAGGTCCTGCTAAATCCAAGTTAAATTAACAGAAACATTTCTCTTGGTAAGTTGAGCAAACATGCCACATAAGGTACCATTCCCTCTTCTGCACTGTGTGGTTCTGAATAAGGATGGGCCAGGCAAGAAAGAATTGGAATAATGGGGTGTACACACAGCAGCTAGAGTGAGAATTTTAAAATAAAATATCATGCCAGATGTCTGCTTGCAACCTTGTCAATGACTTCTCATTTTACCTCAAGTAAAAGCCAAAATGTTTATAATGCCTAAAAGGGTCTCACTCTCACAGGATTTACCCCCAATCTTCATTATGTCACTGACGTCACTTCTTGGACCAGTTAGCTATTGCTGCAAAGCAAACAACTACAAAACTGTTTTTAAACAACACTTCCTTAGTTCTCATGAATCTAATGGTCAGCTGTGCAGTGTCTGCTGTCAGGGGTTGTCACACAGGGCTGTCTGGTCTAGGATGGCCCCAAGTGGGTGACTCAGCTCTGCTCTGTGTGGTCTCTCCTCCCCCCTCATGTGCCATGCAGAGGCAGGGGTCCAAGAGAAAAAGACTTTTACTAGCCATTTGAATCCATTTCAGCTGCTATGTCATTGTCTAAAGCAAGTCTGACAGCCCAACCTAGAGTCAGTATTGAAGAGCACTACCAAAGGATATGGAGAGAGGAAGGCTTGAATTATTGGAAGGCTTTAATGAAATCAATCATTCACACTTTTACTACTTTCTTTTGCTCACAGAGCCCCACCTATACTGACGTCATATTCTTTTAGCACAACACACCCATGCCTGCATTAGGACCTTAACTTAGCTGTTACTTCTGCCAGAAATGTTCTTCCCTAGATATCGATTTAGATATTGTCATCATCACTTCTTTCAAGTTTTTGTTCCAACCTTCCTTTCTTGATGAACCCTTCTCGCCCACCCTATTTAATAAGGCAATCTGCCACAATTCCCCTACTTGTTCTTTTTTTTTTTTTCTCTATAACATCTATGAATTTCTAACATAATGTTATGGGGGTTTTGTGTTTCTTATATATATTTTTTGGTGTTTTTTAGGCATTATTATTTTGTTTGTTTCTTGTCTCTCTCTCTCCTCGGTAAAATATAAACCGTGACCTTTGCTTATATTATTTAATGATATATCCCAAGCCATTAATAGACTGTATGAAGCATAGTAAGTAACAATACATATTTGTTACATATATTAACATAATCAGATTTCTGCCTCTGTAACTTAAATATAAGAAATATGAACTTTGTGCATACATCACAAAATGTACAACAATCAGGAAATGAATATAGAACAGACTATAATAAATATATAACTCTGCTTAGAAATTTCAAAGTCTCCCAAACATACGGCCTCAGTAGTAGAGGGAATCACAGCAGGTGCAAGCCCAGGGGATGGAAGCCAAAAAAAGAAATCATTTTATCCAACCTCCTTATTCTGCTAATGAAGATAATTAATCCTAAGGAAGTTAAGTGCATTGAAGAATGTTGAAAAGTCAGCTAGTGGCAAAACTAGGATTAGAACTAAAGCGTCTAATTACCAACACTATGTTCTTTTCACTTTCTCACATTGACAAAATCACTGCTCTGACAGAATTTATAACATTCAAATAAAAGTATGAAAGAAGAAATTTCCAATGTTATTGAGTAATTAAAAACGTAGGGCTTTGAAAATTAAGCTTGAAGTTTCTAAGTTCACCAAATTGAAATCCAATAGGCAGTTATATTTTTTTCTCAAAAAGAGCAGAGATGACTGCAGTTTAGCTTCTCTGGATATAAAACTTATAGAAGAGATAGCTCACTGAATCTAACTCTATAATCTTACTGAGCTAAATTATTGGCCTTTGGCAGTCCATGGGAATTTCATTTTCAGAATCAAAATAAGCATAGTAAAAACTACTCTGAGAAAGGGAAAGATTGTATCAACAATGATGTGAAGGAAGTAGAAGTTGTCACTAAAAGGAGATTTCTCTTTAGTCTACTTTCCTATTGAATACTTTCAAAGAACTTTTTTCGCCCTGGTTAAACAACCAGGGAATTAATTTAGCTCAGAGAAAAGCATCTAATAATTGTTGTTATCCTTCTACAGACTGAATTTTGCCACTGGAGTGTAATTCTCCCACAGAGTTTTATAGAATGAGAATCTGGGTCAGTGTTTTATATTACTGGCCTCTCCTAACAACAAAGTAATGTGATACTCCCACATTGCTGAAACTGAAGACCAGGAAGTTAATAATTTTGTGGCAAAGTTTATAATTTTCTTTCCCAGGCATTTTACTCTCTTTGTCTTGTGACTACTCTTCCCACTTCAATGTTATGGCTAATTGAGATATATTTCTATCTGATGAAGGCTGAATGAATCTTCTCTGGTGAAAATTTTAGACATTTATAGCTATTAATGTACATTTATTCAATTCCCATTTCACTGGTAATGAATTAGTTATTAGGTTTTCTATATGAATTGGTGACCAAAAGTTCATAAGACTAATCATTTAAAGGTCAATGTTTATATAGTTTTAAAAAATAGAATCTAGACAGCCAGTTTAATTCTCTGCTTTGCATTAATTAAGGAAATATTCCTATACTCAGCAACCACTGTATGTCTATTCTTTAAAATAAAATTAGAATTTTAGCACTACCTGCAAATTCTCTCACATCGAAAGTTAATTACATTATCATTAAACTGATTTGTTGAAGCTTGAAATGATATGTTTTAGTAAGAAGACATAAAGAATGTTTCAAACTCTGGCATCAGACTATTTCCATTTTCAAGCAAAACATTGCCTCATTTATTAAATATAATTCGGTTAACTATTGAAATGGCAGAATTCTTTACCCCTGTTATTGTATGAACTTGTGAAATTGTCTCTTTGAGAATAAAGAAATAGTTTAAGACAATTATTTTCTAAAGTTTAGGAACTAGCAAAATCCTCCTTTTATCCCACTAGTATGCATTTTTATTTAAAAAACTCTACTTCCATTCCAGATACTTGAAACGTTATTTAAATGCAAATAGTATCCTGAAATATGTTCCCTCAACGTACAATTCTCAACTGGAGACATAAGCAGTTTTAAAAAAAAGAAAGAAAGAAAAATCTAACATGCAATGTATTAAATGGGGGAGTTGCTAAGTTCATGACCTCTCTGGACCTACTTTAATTCAAATATATTTTATACAATAGAAATAGAAATAATGTATCATATAAAAAAGAAAGCAGATGCAATGACACACCAAGGTGCCAAAAATATGAACATGGTTTTATTCTCAGCTTTTTGACAAGTTTTTACTTGACAAAGAGTCACAATGGGTTATCAGTAACATTCCAGTAAGATGCAAAAAAATTGCAGAAGATTGCAGTGACTTCCCAGGAAAGAAAACTGTTTCTAACATCTTTGAATCATGTATGAATCATGCATATAAAGACGCTAAAATTTTGTTAAAACTTTTTGAAAGATGGAAAGTCCCTTTCACCATCATATTTTCTTTTGGGCTAGACAATAAAAAGATCTATGTTTAATATAAAAATCTTCCTAAATTCACATATCGCATTCCTAAATTATTTAACTTCTTAGTTGTTACCAAAAAAATGTTAAAGAAAAACCAACCCTTTCTTCCCTTTAATGGAGTAAATTGTTCTAAAAGTAAATACAATAACAAAAATATGTCAGCATAACCAGATTGGCTTACAGCTTTGCCTCTCAAATTTAAAAGAAACCTTAGCAGCATGAGAAAATATTAGGAGTTCTGAGTTTGTGTTCTCTGTATCTCCCTATTTCTATAGTCTGGAACTGAAAATGCTAAGATGAACCTTTGCAGACTAGAAACATGGAACATATTTCTATTCCAAAAGGACAGTAACCAAAAGTACATCTTTGAAAAATAGAAGTCTACAAACCTAGGTCATCTGGTCAACCTTGCCTTGAGGCATTTCACACAGAATGCAATTTATTCTATAAATTGAATAACAGCCTCACAAGAGAATAACACTATAAAAATAGACAATACCCCTGCCCTGTAGGACCTCAATATTTCTTGCTGCCAAATAAGAGAAAGTACTCAAAGAGAGAACAGAAACCCATAACTGGATTGGGAAATAATTTTTAAGGTATATATTTCTCTACAAATGAGTAGCAAGAAACCAGGGAGAAAGAAAATCAACTCAACGAACTGTTTAATGAGGAACATGTAAACTATATAAATTGCAATAATCTCGAGTACAAAAAGCTTACCGGTTTCATAAGAAAGGGGACCTGGTGCTCAGGATCTTCAGGACAATAAGGATATGAACAAATATTTGAGAATTTTCACAGTATTTTTTTAATATTTTTAAAAAGGAGGTTTAGTGGCTTGCAACACTAGAAAAAAAATTAGCAAGTTAAAGAGTATATTCCATTTCATTGTTCTTGATAGTACTCGCAATAATGGTGATGTAAGACTCTACAGTAGAATTAATGATTATAAAATTTCATTTTACAGTGACAGTATTAACTTTAAATAATAATAACAATAGTTAACACTTATTAAATGTGTACCATGGGTTGGGTGGGTACTGTTCTAAGTACCTTATGTTTTTTAGCTCATGTAAATCCTTTCAAAATAAGTTACTATCTTGCCCATTTTATAGATGATATAATAAAGTACTGAGAATTTAAGTGATTTACCCAAATCACACAGCGATTACTATTAGAGGTGATATTAAATCCACTTAGTCTGACTCCCAGGCCCACTTACTTCAACAGACCACCCCACCATTCGTTATGCCTCAGGAAGCTTGAAGTCAAAGGAAATTAGATAGTAGTAACAGAAACCTAAAATAGATTTTAACTTTTATAGTTAATTCCATTTATTTTTTTCTTTTCTGATCTCTTACATTATTGTTTCTTCTGTTATATTTTAAGATCAGAAAATAGTTCTGCCATGCAAAGATTGGACAAATATTCATTTTAATTGAGACCATAAATAACACTACTAAATATTCCAACATCTTCCTTTTTTCCGATCGCTTTCTTGCCTATATTTTGGGCAGTCCATCTGAGTCCAGAACCATACTAAAGATAACTGCAATTACTTGGCCATGGGCCTGGGACCCTGAGTCATTCTTGCCAAGCTGAGAACTGTGTTCCCCAGTCCCCCACACACATTCACAGTCTCTTTGTGGAGTGCACACCGATCAGGGAAAATGTCTTGGAAATATAAGAGGCACTTGGCTGACCAGGTGGCCCATTGCCCCATCGTACCAGCCTGATTCCATTACTTCTCAACGTGGAAGTAGAACAAGAAAATTGTACCTCATGAAACAGGACACCTAGCCTAACTGGGTGCCCTATGCCTGCTGACGTGTGGAAGATGGACAGCTGCTGAAGCCCAGCTTGTTCATCACTCCCTATCAACATGTGTCACTGAGAAATCACATGAGCTAACGCCGATTACAAAAGTTAGGATAACTGTCTCCAATTTTCTGATGGTACTTTTTTCACCCTTGATAAATACAATAAATGTATTACAAAGGAACCAAAAAAAGAAGGAAAAAGATCTTTTATATTAGTGTATGGGTGCGTGTACTGTGTTTGTTATAATATCTCCTCGGGAGGGAGGGTGTAGGGAGGGAAAGACATTAGAATAAAGCTATTTAGAAGAACATGTATTTAGCTAAGAAGGAAATGAAAAGTACTACTAAATCTAACACTCGAGTAGATAAAGCTCAGACCATCTTCACAGGAAATAAATGAATAGTGCTAATAGCTGGATCCAATTTATAAGGCACTAAACGGATATTATAAGAGGAAGGGAGATAATTAATCTTCAGCTAGAACAATGAAAGATCAGCTGTGGTATTATCACAGTGCCACATTCCAAGACTCTGAAGGTGCTTTGCCTTGCAATATATTAATCAAAGACTATCCAGAATTAGGATGTTTAATTATTTGCAAAGATTCTTTGTATTTTTATCTCTGCATGAACTCACTGATTACTGTACATAAGAAGTTTTCCTTTCTTATCTACTGCATTGAGACTATAACAGCAATATTAATAGTTTCTGAGTATAGAAATGAATACGATTGATTTCAAAATTGTTTACCAAAGCTGTAGTTTTCATGATTATTTAATAGAATAAATATTCGATTACAAATTGATTTCACAAAGCTATGGTTTTTGTTGATTCTTTAAATATTTGGTCTATATTTTTAAAATCTTAGAATTTACAGCTTTATTTTGCTTTCAGTTTATTCTAATAAAAAAGTTAAAGTCACAATAGTTGTAGGCAGGAAAAAATGTCCCCAAATTAACTCCATTTTGCAGGAGATTATTTCAAACATGTATAACATTGGATATAAATGATAGTTTTGTATAATCTATACAATCTTTACAAGTGCATAAAATAGAATGGGGGAATGGAATTTCACAACATCAATTCAAGGACATTCTTTAGCTTGCAATATTTAACAAGTTTATTTTTAGATACTTTGTAGATAAACCTCTACCATCATAAAAGTGACATCATCATCAAAGTGAAATTTCTTGGCCATTTTCCAGTGAACAAGTTTTAAAACAGGGGTGTCATTGTTGATTTTTTTCCTGCTCTTCATATACACACACCTTTCCATTCAGTTGCAAAAGACTATCTCTAAAGTCTCTAATGTATTCCACTCCTGTCTATTACCTTGACCATGCCCTCCAGTTATTTCACAAGTATAATCATTCACCTTTTAACTGTCCCTCCAATTCCAATCTTTTCTTCTCTGACATAGTTATTTTACAAGAGTCAAGAAGTTTTACCATACGTAGATTGATCGTACCACATTTTTATCCATAAATCTTTTAAGTTTTCCCTTTACCTTGGAGATAATGCCCAAACTTCTTAGTATATGTTCTTGTACTTGCCAGGGCTTGCCTTGGACTGGCCCCACTTACTTACCCAGCTGTATCTCCTATGACTTTCTCTCATCTGTACTTTCAGTCAAACTACCAAATGTTTCTACAAATACCCTAGAGATGTTTGCCTTTACTCATACTGCTTTATTCATAGAACTCTTTACTCCTCTCAACCATATTACCCTTGGAAAACTCACACTACACTCTCAAGACCCAAAGTAAAGCTCTTTGTCTGATTCTTACTATTCTCCCCAAAGTTAGTCCCTTATCTGAAATACTTCCTTATCTGTGTTCTTATCAAATGGCCCTATAATAATTTTATATGCCTGCTCCCTAGCTTTTGTAGGCCCCCAAAGCAAAAAATCTTTAACACATTGTAGATGTTCAATAAAATATATGCCACATTATTTAATGAATGCTACCTTATTACTAGATCAGCATGCTGCAACCATTTGTACCCTGAGTTACTGGAGATCTTTCACTTTGTACTCATATGCCCACCTCTAATAGGTCCACTGTTCTCCCATTCTTCTCCCATAATAGCTCTGTTGTAAACCATAATTTTATTGAATAAAAGTAAATGGAGTAATAGTATGTTAAAAATATAAAGAGAAAAGGTCACTAATTTTAAGAAGTGATTGTTAGAATACAATTCTCCATGAGTCTTTGCCATTTCTGCACATCTTGCAAACAAAGGCACTTACTGTCCTTTTGTTGTAAAGTACCTTTTCAAATATGCTTGCAGAGAGAACAGCCTTGGAAGATAGTATCTCCCCTCAGAGAGGAAGGCACATTTGTTAATTGTCCAGTGTAAAGAAGATCATGCATTCCTCCAGGGCAAATGTTGGTCAGATGTGCTTGGAGCCCATTATAAAAGATTCAGGTTCTTGAAGCTTGGTGTTCTTTGGATGTGACATAAATCACCCCCACAGGACGTTAGGGAGGGGGGAGGAAGGTACACCATTGTCAACACGAAGTTCATATTTCCTGCTAAGTGTCCCCTACTGTCCCAACAATTCGTGAATGTTTAGAGGCTGAGTGACTGTTGAGAAATAGAATTGAATCGAGGTACCCTAATACTGATGCGGTCGTTGGTCACTCTCCTGCCTTCTCTTCCAGGCAGGAGGAAGTAAGAATGTTATCATGACACAGGTGCAGCAAGCATCACAGCCCTACCTAAAAAGCAATGTTGCTGTAGCTGTGAGTCAAGGAGTCCCCAGAGCTGAAATAGATGGTGTTGGTAATAATGATCCTGCCACCTGATGTAGGCACTGGGTAGGTCAAAACATTAATGGTTTTTTTCAGTTAAGCCATGTGTTCTGCTGAAGTCAGTTTCAACCCCACTCAAAACCAAAAGTAAATGTGCCATGGCCATGTGTGGGTTCAGTCTATCCCTCCATGTGCTCCATCTCTCCCTCCCCCCTTTGCCCTAATCTCAGTGTCTTTAGGGAGAAAGATACTTAGAGATAGCATGAGGTTTGCCTATCCTCAAGAGTTACCCAAAACAAAATGCATCTGCCTAAGCACATTGGGAAACTTCAAGGACAGAAGAGACTAAAATTTTATAACTCTGTTTGATACACGCACCGAAGTCACCATCCTACCCAGTCCTGCAGGGAAAGGAGATGGCCAAATTCAACTGCTGTTGTTTGGACAGGGTTTACAGTGAGGGAGAGAAACTAATGTAAATTTGAAGATGGAGCCTTTGGGCTAATTCAATGGACTGTTACTGATACTCTACAACTGAATGTATAGTAGAATTAATGGTTTCTATGTTTGTACTTCTCCATCCCATAAGTACCATAAGGGTTTCTCCCAATCAAGGAAGAGTCGCAAGTAGAGAAATGTTAATAGGACAAACTCCCTGCAATTTTCTACCAGTAGGTAGGTCAGAAATTAGCGTACAAGCCTCTAACCTCTAACGTCCAAAGCTTTCACTACATGGATGATATCTCACGGATTGGCAAGTGAGAAACCCCAGTCTCAATGGCCCTTAATGCAGTGCTATCATACCTTTTCAGGAGGAGTGGCTGATAAATTCTAACGGGCGCCTGCATCCCAAGTACTTTATTGGGATTATTTACTTAGACTCACAATGCTCAGTGCCTCTAGAAACCAAAGAAAAATTGCTGTCTTTTTGGATTCCCCAGGACCAAAATGGAAGCCCAGCACATTATTGACACTTTGAGTATTAGAGACAGTATTTTCTGACTTGGGCATTCTACTTAATTCATTGTATCAACTAATCCACAAGTCAGCACCCTTTGGGTGGGGCTCAGACCAACAGGTTGTACTGGAACCTGTCCAGCCAGCTATAGAACTGTCTCTACCTTTGTAGCCCCTCAACAATAATGTCCTCTTTGAACTATGAGCTACGAATCTCTGCGACTGATTATTCTGTGTACTGGAGACTGTGCATAAGAAAGCAGCCTCCACACAGTAGAGCCCCTTGTGATTCTGGACTGTTGCCTCTTTGATACAGCTACTAGATATATTTTTTAATAAATGCTGCTTTCAGCTTGCCAGTGAGCTTTTGACAAAAATTAATGCCTAACCTAGAAAAATTAATGCCTAATCCCAGGAAGCTTTATGGTTCTCTAACCTGTTATTCCAATTTTGAGGTGGGTCAACTTGTACTTAATAGCTAGGAAGATCAGAAAGGGCCAAAAAGCCTCACTGTCAAGTGGAAATGGCATGTTCAATAAAGCAGTAGGCCTGGCTCCAGTGGTATCTCAGCTCTACATAAGAAAATAACAATTCTCTATCACTGAAAGAAACTTTATCTCTCACTCCACTCCTGTAGCAAAGCCACTGATTCAGTAGGCCCTATACTCACAGAGAATCCAGTAAAAGCCTAGTCCTGATTCACTGATAGGTCTGGTTCAGCTAGGCTGAATCCAATAATCTCCACTGGGCTGATGAAGCTATTCAACCTCAGTACCACTTTCCAGAATCAAAAATGGACATTGTTACTCTGCTCAATGGGCAGAACTCAACGCCATTCTCATAGCTCTGGCAAGTACATTCCCTGATGAACCTTAACATTTCTATTGCTATTTCTGCTGACTCTCCTGTTGCATGTGGCCTATTTGTTTTTCCATTTGGAAGACTAAGACTGGCAGATTGAAGATACCCACCTCTGTAGGACTACATACTATGGAAACAAACAGCAGCTACTTACCAAACTGCCAGGGTACTCAAGTAGATGCCCAGGACAAAGGCCCATTCTCATGAGACCGACTGGATGAAGACTGCTGATAGATACACACAATCCAGATCACAATTTGTGCCTGGATCCATGATTGTTCACCATTGTAGAGATGTATCCATCATCATAGATTTGGCACAAAGTAAAGGACTTTATATTTCCAATGCAAAAGCTACCATTGCGTGCCAGATTTGTGACTCTTGCTAAAACATTGACTGTCTTATGCTGAGGAAGGCCACACTGTACAGGGTGCTGCCCCCATACACTCCTACAGATGGACTACATTCAACTTCATCTCAGAGCTATCAGTGTCCTCTCACCACTGTTGGCATACTTCTGTGTCACAGACTTATTGCAGTCTATCCTGGCTACAGTGTTCTGGCTTTTGAAATTAATGAGTCATTGTGATGTTACCAGGCAGTCCACAGACTGCCCTCATGTCTGCCACCAACTGCAGGTTTAGGGGTCCCCAAGATAACCCTTAGGGTCAGTAATTCACTAGAAGGATTCACAAAATTCACTGAAAGCTGTTATACACACGTTATAATTTACTACAGAGAAAGGATACATATTCAAATCAGTCAAGGGAAGAATTGAATAGGGCAAAGTCCAAGAAAGCTCCAGACATGGAGCTTCCAATTGTCCTCCCCCCACAGATTTATGGACAGTGTAAGTTTCCCAGAGTCAATGTTACAGTGTACACAGTGTATTGTCAACCATCCTAGCTTTGGTATTCAGAGTTTTCATTGGGGCTTGACCACAGAAATCTGGCTGGCCACCTACATGGCTGACCTCAGCCTCCAGCCCCTCAGGAGATGAACTAAATCCTAGGTTGGTTATCCCTCTCCAAATGACTCTAACCATGATTTGATTTCCATTTCTCGTAACTTTATCAAAATGTCTATCAGAAAGAGAACTGGATGACCCTAACTCCCAAAATACCTCTGAATGTTTTCCCCACTTCAATTTCCAGTCATTCATTGGGGCACAGGAATGCCATCCAGCATATAGTGTGGGAAAACTGGTAGTTTCCTCTAAAAATGAGGAATATACTTAATTATTCAAACTGAACTTGGAACCTTAAAGCCTACAATCTAGCCAGGAGACTACATTGGAAGCACTTTCAACCTGTGCCCAAGACTGATATAGGGAGCATCAATTGTGAACACTACTTTCTTTCCAGGGGCACTATCAGTATTTCATTTTTCATATGGAAGGCAGGCATTAACATGGCTCCCTCCCAAAAGCATGAAGGTTTGGACATTAGTGGTGGTCATAAGAGAATGTCAAGTGTTTAAGGAATCGCCACCACTTCAACCCAGGAAGGGATTCAGGTCAGCCTGGAATCATAGCCTGGGGTTGATATGAATGAGAGAACTGTCCTAGACTTCTTGCTTGAAGGAGAAGGAGGTGGATAATCTCTAATACATCTTTCTGCACCTGGCTAAATTCCTCAAGCCAACTGAAAGAAAGTTCAATACACAAATTTAAGGAGAAATAATCTGACTTTCTAAGAAGATACTATTATTGTTCATAAAGGGATGGTTGAGGTAAACAGTGCATGTTGGCCTTTCTGCTTAGAATCTTGTTGGTAATAGCTTTAATTAAATGCTGTATAAGACAAATGATACAGATTTGGTCCCAGTTTCTATCAGCCAGATTAGTTAATTAGAATGTTATACTCTTGGAAATATCCACCATAGCAAAGACAATGTAGAAACAAGGGATGCAACTGTTTGGAGATAATTCTCCATAGATATCTCACATTTCTGCAGATTTTGTGAGCAAGGACACTAACCTCATTCTGCTCTGTACTGCTTTCAAGGCTGTCTGTATAGCATATATCCTTGGCAGATAAAGGTGGTATGTTTCCCTGTGAGATAGAGTAAACAAACCCTCTAGTATAAGACAGTCTCTCCCTACAAGGAGAAGAATGAACAGATTTGCTTGTAGTTCCTTATAAGATATCAGGGTTCCCTAAGCTTTTAGTTCCTCAGCTACATCCTGTGCATGTAATGACTCTAAACCTACTGCATGATCAGCATTCACCAGAGCCCGTGTGCCTCTCTGCACCAGGAGAATTGGAGGCAAAAGAAACTGATGCACAAATGAAGCTCATACTGCTTGCTGTGCTGTGAATAAGAAGTCCAGTGACTCTGACGCAGGGGGTCTCAAATGTTCTCCTAGAATTCATAAAACAGGATAACTCATTAGCTTATAAGTAAAGTAAAATCTCAAATTCTTTATAAGTCTTGATAGTGATCAGCATTTTCAAAGAAAATCTATATTAGCTAGCATGGGGAGTGGGTGGAAATCGAATAAGTAAAAAAAAACTGCACATGATTTCCAAAGATTTTTATGCACTTTTTTCCCTTAATGGTCAAATTTCCCCTCTCCATTAAGTGGAGACAACATGCAAGAACACAGTTCTCATTATGTAGCCTTTAACTGAGAAAAAATTTATATAAATATTTCTTTACTTAATTTGCAACTTAATTTAGATAGGCATAGTTTCATCTCACAGTTGTTATTTGGGAAATTAATATTTTTCAATAAAAATATTAATATACTAAATAGTATAGTATCAATTATTTTAGGAAAATACTTTGTAGAAGTTATTAGAGTGGGATTATAATTCTTAGTCTATTACTTTGCCAAATGAGCTGCACAAAATATGTGTCTATAATGAATCATTCACCCAATTCCAGAAATACTAGAAAAGGAAATACTACAATCAGGATAGAGTCCCATGGCAGTTATATTGAACCTCATGAGTGCTTTATATTTTTGCATTATTTACAAATATGTGATCATTTAAATTGTTCTATGTATATGCCTGTTTTGAGGGTATGAATATGCCCATATAGAATATGAACAATTAAAGGCTGTTATGCTTTAGGGTCATCAATACAATTATTTATAAAACTTTGGTAATTTGGATCTTTTCCATGATTGTTGCCAGTTTAAAATATACTTCATCCTTTTGTAATGGATAGCAGATATATGCATTCTGGGACATCTAAGTTATAAAAGCCCAAAGGGGACATAGGCCTTGGGAACAGCTGTTTTTTGGGCCTGACTTCTTGTAAATATTAAATCTAATTTTTCCCAATTATAGCCAGCACATATGGATGTAATACTAGTAGGAGCATCTTATGTAAAAATATCAATATAGTTAATATATTTGGGTTCATTTCAAGTTCATAGCCAGAACAACACAAGGATAAGAATTCAAACTTTTAGTGTCTGCTATTGGCAAACATCCAATTAGATAATTCAGTTAGTTGCTGTTTTCATATCAAATAAATCTTATAACTGATTCTTATTGCTATATAATAGAGTCAGAAATATTTCACAGATATTTAAAGAATATATAGATGATAGATATAGTCTGTCCTCATATACAATCTGATTATACGCTAATGTTATTTTAATTGAGCTACATTATAAAATTATTTCACTTCTTATACACCTGTTGAATTTACATTTATTCAAAAACAATGATAATATTGAAAATCAGAATTTCTAAACATCATGTTATAAATTTCTTAAGTACTATTTTGTCATACATTATACTTGCATTCTTATTAAATATCAGCTTTTTTTCAGTATGATTGATGAATTTTTAAGCATAAGTTATGTGTCACCAAATGTTATTATATTTGCAATAGCCTTTATAAGATAAAAGGCAAAACTCAGCTTTATTTGGTTAATGAGTACCTATGTATGAAGTCAATAGTTTAGTGATTCCATCATTCTTGACCTAATGATAGATAAGTCTATTTGGTTGCTGAACTTCCTAAAAAAGTAAAAAACAAGAAAAAGAGGAAGAGAGTGGGGAGAGAGAGGAGAAAAAGAGGGGAGGGGAGGGGAAGAAACAAAAAAAGAGGAAGGGAAGGAAGAAAGAAAGGAAGGGAAGGAGGGATGGAGTGAGGAAAACAAGGAAGGAGGGAGGAAATAAAGGAAGGAAAGAAGGGAGGAAGGGAGAGAGGAAGAAAAGAAGGGAGGGAGAAAGAAAGAGAGAGAGAAGAAAGAGAATTAAAGAAATAAAAAAATGCTATAAACAGTCATCCACCAAATGGGGCATTTTATTTAATATTTACAATTCACATTAAATGATAACTAGAATCAGACTGTGAAAATAACCTGCCTTCCATCAGAAACTCACTTAGGTAAGCAGAAATATTTAACTTTATGTTTAATTACCCATGTCCACATTTCTAAATGGCATGGAAGTTCAGGTGTGTGGATAATAACGGAAAAAAGGATACACCAAATGAGAACATGGAGAAGATTTGAATATGTTCCAAAGAAAATCATCCATAAAACCCCAGTGTTTGATTCAAATTCCCTGCTAATCTTCAAAATGAAATGATAGTATCTACGATCCTTATTTTGCCATTCAGACATGGAGGAAAGAAAATAATCTGCCCACTTCTTGAAAGAAAACATGTTTTCTTCTCATCTTCTATATCAGAGGAATTCTGTGCCTCTTTTGTGCCTCTTATCATTTCCTGCCCTCATTATAGTTATTTATAATATCTCCCCTCTATCTGTACATTCCTCAGGCATCTGATTCATCTTTGTATTGTCACACTGCCTTAGTATACATCCTTGTGCAGAACAGGCATCCAGTAAACACTTGTTATATAAAAGGAATAAAAAAAGAGAGACTCCTTTATACATTTGGTCCTCTGTAGGTGGGGCCAGGATTGTCGATTCTAGCACAGTCCATATTCATTCCTTCAGTCATAATCAGTCATAATCAGTCACTGTGTGTTCACCAGAAGCACCAGGGTAGTAGTTAAGAGAACCGGCCTCATAGCCAGACTGGCCTGGGGCTGAATCCTGTTTTCTCTATTTCTATCTGTGTAGCCTTTTGCAAGTTACTAAAGTCCCCTATGTCTCAGTAGCCTCACTATAGGATTAATATGAGATTTAAATGAGTTAATCCACATAAGGCACTTAGAGCATTGCCCAGAACATAGAAAGCACTGACATATGTTAGCCATTATTATCATTATTATTATTTTATAATCTCTACACCAAGCAAAGACCAATTGTGTACACAAAGCTGAAAAGTACCTATAGGGTTTCTCTCCTTTCACAATAGGAGATAAACTTCTCCAGAATGTAGAAAACATTGATTTCTTGTGCCATAAGAGGATGACGAAAAGGGGAAGATTATATTTCCCTTTTCTCAAGCAGACAAACTTTTTTGCCTAAACTTACTAAAACTGACCAGTCAGATATCAGCTCCAAAATCTCCCCTGACAATCTTTCCATGTACCATATTTCTTCTGCCCAGGCCTGGAGATATTATTTAATTAGTAACCAGTATTTCCATACAATGAGAAAAGTGGATTTCTCACAACATTCTGTAACATATTTTACTCTACAAAGTCAATCAGAGGTAGTTTCAGGTCTGAAAATAGTTTTCATCATTCTTCTCCCAGCTTGAATTCAAGCATATGCCTGCCTACCTGAGGCAAGCTTGAAAAGACAGTGATGCACTGCATTTGATTAATTAAATTCTCTTGATAAATACATCCCTGGCAGCGGCAATATGATGGATATTTATACATGGACAGTTATTTTTAATCTCGTGTTTTGACATGTAGTGGACCCCCCTCCACACATGCACACACATAAAAATCCATTGTCTGAGGGCTAAGAGAGGCATGTTACACGCTGCAAACTGACTAGATTATCATTCTCAGCCATGCACTGCCAGAGAAACCAGAAAAAAGTTCAGGCTTGAAGAAATGAGAGACTGATCCATGATGCATTCAAGAAATAAATAGCTCTATGACATTAATAGAATTCTAATATACCTCACCCAGGCTTACATGGAACTTGTAACGACAGTATATTTAAGAGAAATTAACTCAAGATATGCAAATTGATTGAGTGCTGAACTCTATTGCAGTTATTAGAACTAATTTCCCCCCTCCAATCTCACATTGACATTTATACCATTTTAATAGGAATCCATTACGAGTCTCATTTTAGGGGAAGGGATTCTATTAAGTGAAAGTAACCATACATGTTTCCAAGCAAATTCCACATAGAACAAGGAAAAGATTTTAAATAGAAGCTAAAATTCATAAAAGTAATGAGTGATAATAATACCCTATATTTATATAATTCTTTCCTTTAACAAAACCCTTTCAAATATCCTGTTTCATTTAGTATTCATAAAATCCTTTGGTAAAGAAAGATATTTATCTGGAGTTTAGGCCTGATATCCTATGGATTTCTATTGCTGTTTGACAATGTTATTTTATAAATTGGGATTTTATCAAGGCAATTTATAAGAATAAACCATAAAAATTGAATTACTTATTTTAAAATAATCTAGGAAAGTCAGTAGGTGTTGGCACTAAAGAACATTACATTCGCACAATTCTTATCCTTTTAAAAAACATGACTAATTTGCATGAGAGGCCAGGTGGTCAATTTGCATAGATAAGACCAAAGAAAATGTGTGCTACACTCTGGAAGGTTGGGGGACACAGGAGGAGAAGGAATAATATAGAGTGTGCTTTTTTATAGTTTTTAATCTTTGCTATGTTAGCTCAGGCAAAGTCTAAATGGATCAGTGAGGACTAAAAGTCTCTTTGTTCATTTTTTCTAAAACCTTGGCCATTTTTCAAATGAAAAAGATCATATTTATATTTTAGGTACACTTACCAAAGCAAAAAAATAGAAAAATATAATAGTAATAAAATAAAAAAATAGAAATTTAAATTTAAAAATCTAATAGTTTTAAGTAATTAAAAATTTTTTTCATGATGTGTTACATTGCTTAACCTTCCATTTAAGGCATACTATAATATCAAAATTATGCAACTTGCAGAAATACTACTATTTGTATAAAAAGATAGCAATAAATATAAAAATACTTCAAGCTCTTTAAAATAAAACTGATAGTTGTTCCACTTTCATATACTGACTTTAGGAAATATAATACAAATATGTAATACAGACTGTAATCATAATAACAAATGTAAATTCTAATTTGCTATTTCTAAAGTAGTTAAAAGACATTAATACAATCATATAAGATATAAAACAACAAAAATCCAAATTAGAAAAAAAAATAAGAAATAAAGCAGAACTTTGGAAAAAAATAAAACATTCACTTAGAAATAAAAACTGAACTTGGAAGAATACAAACGCATTGAACATAATAGATAATGCCTTGTTATAAATAGAAAGTCTGAAGAAATGGAGAGAGAGATAAATAGGATGAAGAGAAAGTGATTATTGAGGATAGAAAAGATTCGATGAACAGATAATTGGAAATCCTGAAGAAGAACATAAGGTAAGAGTATAGGACAAATACTAAAAACTGCATTCTAAGAAAAATTTTTGGAAACTTTAAAAATAAGTGTGTAATTACATATTGAAAGGGTGTACCTCATACCTGAGACTATCAAACACCAAGACTCAGTCTAATGAAATTACTAGACTCTAAAGAAAAGGAAAAAGTCTTTATGTTTTAAGGCAAAAAAAAAAAAAAGAAATTTTGGTTAACATCAGACTTTTTGGTGTGATGCTTTACGCCAGAAGAGATGGAGTACCATATTTATGCTACTCAAGGAGAAAAATATGAATTGAAGATTATGCATGCAACAAAACTGACTTTCAAATATAAATTTCTCTGTTATCTGTTATCAACATGCAGAAATCTAAGGAACGATGTTCTTTCTGAGGAACGAAGCTCTTTCTGAGGAATCTACTAGATAACAGCTCAGTCAACCAAAATGTCTACAGAAACAGTGACTGATGATGACATTATATATTAATAGTCACATATATAACTAAGAGTAGCTAGTGGCTAAAAGAAAGTATAATACATAACAGCTATGTGCTCTGACAATATAGACCTAGTATGACTAAGAAATAGAAAAATGAGGACAACAAATGCAAAATGTTTTAACTGTTTTCAGTCAGTATAGTAGTGGTGTCAGTATTAGCATTGTCATTCTAAGTAAATTATATGTATAAGGTGGGAGAAAAAAGAGAATAATTCTAATTCTATCATCCTCTGAGTCGTTAAAATTAAGAATATTGTAAAAACAGAGGAAAGAAAGAAGAATAAAAGGAAGGCAGAGAAGAAGGGATAAAAGGAGGGAGGGAGAGAAAAGAGAAAAAAATTGTTCATCTTAGGAATATAACAGGATACAAAAGAACAAACTTATTAAGAAAAGTATTATAAATTGTCGTTGACAAACTTTTTGGAGAAGTTTCACTTTCCTTCTCCTCCCTTGGCACCCTAGGCTTACACCCTAGGCTTAGTCTACTTTCTAGAGGACATGGACTAAAATCGTTTCCTATTTAGTTCTCACAACAATCCTATAAAATAGCTATCATCATCTCCATTTTACAGGTGACAAAATGAAGCTCCAAGAGGCTAAATTATTTGCATACAATTTCACAGCTCATAAACTAACCTATGGTTTAAATCCAACTCTTTGAATTAAAGTTCAATGTTCATTCCATTTTAACACCTATGCATACAAATACAAAACACAAGAGGACAGAAAAGACTATTTTCCTAGTTCTTCCAGTAATTTCTACTGAAATACTATTTTTCAATTCGTATTAAGGTATGGAGTACATGTACAAGTGTGTAGCTCAATGAGTTTATTAATTTTTGCACATGTATACTTTCATGTAATTATTGATACAGTATTGAATATTTTAGCATCCCAGTAAGCTCCCCCATGACCCCTCACAGTAAATATTCTCCCCCAAAGCTAACCTAAATTCTGTACACTCTTAGTGGGACTGCAAATTAGTACAACCTCTATGGAAAACAGTGTGGAGATTCCTCAAAGAACTAAAAGTAGGATGCAACAATCCCACTACTGGGTACCAACCCAAAGGAAAAGAAGTCATTTTATCAAAAAGACACCTGCACTCAAATGTTTATTGCAACACAATTCCCAGTTGCAAAGATACAGAATCAACCCAAGTACCCATCAATTCATGAGTGGATTAATAAAGGTGGTATATGTATACCAGGGAATACTAGTCAGTCATAAAAAAGGGTTATTTAATGCCTTTTGCAACAATTCGGATGCAACTGGAAACCATTATCCTAAGTGAAGTATCTAAAGAATGGAAAAACAAATACCACATGTACTCGCTATTAAATGGGAACTAACTAATGAGCACACATATGCACAGAGGGAAATAAAACTCAGTGGAAATCAAGTAGTGGGGAGGGGAGAGGAGTGGAGCAGGGAGGAAGAGATGGAGGAAAACCTACCTAACGGGTACAATGAACACTATCTGGGTGATGGGCACACCTACAGTCAGGACTCAAGCATTACAAAAACATTCCATGTAACCAAAAACATTTTTACCCCCATAATATTTTGAAATAAAAATGCTTATTGCTTGAAAAAAAATCATTTTAACTATTCACAAAAGTGGAATTCATTATATGTTCTCTTTTGTGTCTGGCTCATTTTGCTCATCATTGTGTCTCTGAGGTTCATCCACATAGTTACATTTATGTAATGGTGTCTGTGGATTTACTCTAATTTGTTCTTTTCCATTGATGTATTCTATCATATGAATATGTCATAATATATTTATCCATTTTTCTGTTGATGGAGACTCAAATTGTTTCAGTTTGAAACTATTATGAATAAAGCTGCAATAAACATTTTTATATGAATTTTGATGACCATAAGTACTCACTTTTCTTGGGGACATTCCCATGGCATAGTTTATGGATATGCTCACTTCATTTGAAGATGTAGTGTTTTTATAATCTAAACAATTCTCTGGCCCAAATCTCTACAGTCTAGTAAAGGCATTTGACTTGCTTCCCATTGCAAGAAAACAAACTTCTTACAGGCAAGTAAGAAAAGCCCTGGCTGTACTTTTTGCTGACTACTTTTCCAGACTTATCTGTAACCACTATGGTATTAAACTTTAGTCACTGAAAACACAGAACATTTGAAATTCCCTATGCTGTTACCACACTCACATCTTTGCTAACACTGAAGCTTTGGCCTAAAGAGTTGTTTCCCTCAATGTTCATTTTGTTACATCCTATTCATCCCTGAACATATATTTATGTTTCTGACTATTCCACCAGACTTTAAGCTCTTTCAGAACATTCTTTAATTCATCGTCATGTTCCTAATCCCCAGCATAATACAAGACACATTCTTAAATAAATGAACAAGTGAATTTAGGAAACATTCAGAATCAGATAATTAGAAACAAACATACTTCACCCAAAATTACAAATGCGTTACCCCCTTCCCATTCTGCCCCTAACAGTATAATGCAATGAAGATACAATAGAAAAGTAAATAGTGTAAATCTGAATATCTTAAATCTCTAAAATTAATGTATAAGGCCTAGATTTTCAAAGATTATGGTCACTTATTCTGAGCACAAGCACAAAATTAAAAAACCGAAATTGCTCTGTACAACTTCCCATGATCTTAATATCAAGATGATGTTCCAAATGGAAATTCCACAACAGAGAATATAAATATTATATTTTTGTAATTTAGCATTATGATTTCTGTCCATACGTAAAAATTGATCTGGAACTAGATTGCACATCTAGAAACATTTTGTAAACTGGATTAGAACCTCATGAGAAATCAAAATACATTACAGACTTAGCCTAAAATTTTAGCTTAATTATACTTCTCATTCCCTATAAAAAGCCATGCTTTGAGATTGGATTGTCATCAAAGGCATATGGTTAACCAAATGTGTGAAGAAATACAAGGTTGCAGAGTAAAACATTAGCAATGTATGTGCAAATGGAAATGTTGTGTGTGTCTATATCAAAGTAGGCATATGCTTTAAATAGTTGCCACTTCTCTTCCTCATCACAGAACCATTTCAGCTTTATGGAGAAGTCCAACTGTATTTAGTTTGGGAGCCCAATAAATAAAAATTTTTATTAGCCAAAAAGAACAGATCTTGATACTTTAAGTCTCCAGTACTTTGCATGGCAGTTTTCATTCTGAGGTCCAAAGGAAGACTTTATCTCCCCTCTTTTGTGTAAAGTTTATAGAAGATGTCTTCCTCTTTATTGGTTTCAATTACTACTGCAGGAAGGAAAAAAAAAAAAAGTCCTGATGTCTAGGAAACATGCTTGACTAGCTGGTGTTGAACAAACAATTCCATATGCTAATCCAAGTGTAGAAAGTAAAAACCTCTGCTATTATATTAATATAATTAAATCTTTTTTTCAAGAATCAGATATCACATTATATATTTTCATCTTATATTTAATATAAATTTTTAAAGTATAAAATATTAGAAAGAAATTCATATGGATTTTATTTATGGAATAACTAGAAAAGAGATTTTGCTTCCAGATGTCAAAATGATCATCTCATTGAATTTGGAGAAACATAGCATGATGACAGAGTTTACTAATGAGTCCTAAAATTTTAGGCATTTCCTTAATATTTTATTACTTTTTAATCCTTATTCATTTTAAGCACCTTTTCCTATATGCTTTATAATTAAACTAGGTCACTGGGGAAATTTTAAAAACACACAAAAAATCAGAAAAACTGGGAAAAAGTTCAACTCTACTTCCTTCCAGAGATAACCACTGTTAACTATTCTTTCCTAAAAAAGATGGAAATTTTTCACTAAAAGGCCAACAAGTTCTTGGGAATTCTGGACTTTATGAAGAAAACAGACAGGATTGAACTTCTCCCAAGAAGTCTGAGCAATTCTTGGGTTTCTCTTAGAACAACTGTATTTTAAGCTATTGTGATTGAAAACTCTAGGGTCTGAAAACTCTGGGATCATATGAGCTATATGGAATATGGAAGTAATTAAACCCAGGAAATGGTGAGGAAAATGACAACAGAATAACTACAAGATAGAAAAACCCACAAAGATTTTTAAGAAAGAGACAATGAATAATTAAATTTCCTGAACATCGCCAATATCAATGACCACTCCTCTTCTTAGGCAAACATCTTCAGTAGAAGAGAACTGAGTAGTTTCTTGGAGACATTTCAAACCTCTATCTAAGATTTCCTGTGTAACAGAAAAGTACAAGGCTGGGCTTGAGAGGGGATAGAGGAATAAAGGAATAATTTTCCGCTGCTGCTAACTCCTGTCCTTACGTCCCTTATCCAGGGTTTAGAGACCAGAAGGGAAGGCAACGGACGGGGAGGAAAAGGATAAGGAGAGGAGATGAGGACAGGAGAGGAGAAGAGAAATGATGACGGGGAAAAAGATAGAGAGAGAAAGAGAGATTGAAAGAGAGGATGGAGGGAAGGAGGGAGGGAGAGAGGGAAAGAAGAAAGGAAGGAGGGGAGGGAAGGAGGGAGGGAGGGAAACAAGGAAGGAAGGAAGGAAAGAGAGGGAGGGAGAAAGGAAATGGACAGTGGGCAGAAAAACTGTCAGAAGATTCCTGCTGGATTCCTCCTGAAAAACTACAGAAATTACAGGAAAGAAAGCATCAGAGGAAGAAATAAAAACAACTGATCACTACAAAAACTTGCAAAAATAAAATATAGTCACTAGGGAGACTACAGATTATTCTTACCTATTCATTGTAGTCAGAAAAACTTTTATATTTTGCCTTTTCTTTTCTCTTGTGCTAACTTGAGAAAATCATCACCCACCACTTGGCCACAGAAGCCATATACTGATAACAATTTAGGCCACTAATACCTATAAAATAATCTCAAGTTGTTTCACAAACACTGTTAGTTCAAGAAGTAGATTCAAACAGATCCAAGCTGGCCTTCTGCTCTTTAGCATTTGTTTCTTAATGCCTTTTCCCCCCTGCAAGTCTAGTGGATTACAAACTGAAGCAACTACCTTCTCCCTTTCTTTCCAAGAATTTAAGAATGAATCCCTGGAAACAAGAGTGGTCTGATGATAAGCAAGTGGTCTTATCATCAATCATCCTCATCTGATGATGATAAGCAAGGATGACAACAGCAGTTCTAGAGTGCCTGAAACTCCCTACCCCAAGCTTCGTCCCCTTCCATTTCCCAAAATTTATCAAGAGAGACACAAATTAAAGTTTGGTATTCAGTGTTTTCCAATACATATTATCAGGCAGAGTAGCCAATAACCCTATAGGACAGTGAACAGAGGAATAAAAAAGTTACATTATGTACAATAAATATACTTAAATATATGAAGAAAGATGCCGGCAATATCAAATAGGAATAAGAATCTGAAGGGAAAATTAAATATTGGGTATGAAACTAACAGTTGAAAGAAAGAAGAAAGATTGAATAGATAGCATGATATGGGCACAATTTAAGAATAAATCGCTAGGCAGGAAATAAGATTTAGGCAATCTTAGAGAAGGTAAAAATAAGCACTGAAGATAAATTTTCTAGAATTAAAAAAATGATGAAAGATGCCAGATTGAAAGGCCTCAGAGTGACAAAGAAATCAGATAATTGAAAAACTTCACTTTTAGACATATTATAGTGATATTTAAGAATACCAAAGACAAGAGAAGAGTTTTAAAAGTTTACCAAGAGGAAAGGCAGATAGCTCACCTACAAAATGGTAGGAATCATTTGACCATAGACTTTGTAGCAGCAAGGTTTTAATGTATTGAAAGAAAATACTTTTGATGTAAGAATTTTATACCTCATGACATTATCATTTAAATATTAGGTAATAACAAAAAGAATTCTTCTCAGGCATATGAAGTCTTTCATATTTTGCCATATTAAAGCCGCCTTGAAAATAATCTTGAAGAAAGTAATAAAATAAGAAGATAAAGGAGGTTGTTGTAAAAATTTTATAAACTCAGCATTATCAAATACCTAATAACATTTGTAATCTAGAAAGCTGGAACCAAAGAAAAGAAAAAGAAAGAGTATGTCTGTAACCAGAGAGAAATAAATTTAGGTAAATATCAGCACTGTAGTGAGTTGATTGTCCTGTAGGACAATCAATGATATCAATAGACCAAAGTGTTAGAACTAATAAAGAAAATGACCACAGTTTCCTGATGTCAAACCAAACTGCAAAATCCAATAGCATCTCTTTAGACAAACAACAACAATCAGAAAATAAGATAGAAATGAGATGCTACTTCTACACTATAAATTTCTAAGAATTATTTTAAACACAATACTTAAGCCTCTAAGGTGGAAATTTTAAAACTCTAACATAGGGCATAGATTTGCTAAATAAATGGAGAGCTATACCATGTTCTTGGGTGACAAAAAGTAAAAGGTCTTCCCTAAATTAATCTGTAAATGCAGAGCAATCCTAAATCAGAAGGAATTTTTGAGAAATATGATACATTTACACTAAAATTTATGTGGAAAAACAAAAGTTTACAAATAGCAAAGTCTGCATAAAAAAGAAGACAAAAAAGGAAAATCTGGCATACCAAATATTAGTTCCCAATATATGGCCCTAGTTAAAAAAAAAAAAAAAAATACTGCAGTGGCAACAAGTTATTGGCACGAAAATAGACAATGGTCCAATGGAATAAAATAGAGCTCAGATGCAGACTCAGGAACAGAAATATATGATAAAGGTAGCAGCACAACCAGTGGGCAAATGGAAAATTATTTAATAAATGAGTTGGGAATATTGGCACCATACAAAGAAAAATAAAACTGGATCCCCATCCACATCATATGTAAACGTAGGCTCCAAATATATTAAGGATTCAAATGTGTAATGCAACACTATAAAGTCAATGACAGATAATATAGAAGAATACCTTGGGGACATATAGGTGGGGAATGACTTCTTAAACCCCAAACAATACACACACACATACACACACACACACAAAACCACATAACTTATCATGTCAGACTTAAGGATTTTGATCAAGAAAGGACCCATAAATAAAGACCAGAGAAAAATGGAAGATTGGAAGATGCTTTCAATGTCTAAAATGATCAAGGGTCTAATACATAGACTATACTGAGAAAATCAAAAAGCAGAAAACAAAAATTCCAGTTGAAAACTGGGCAAAGTATATGTTCTATCAATTTACAGAGAAGGTAGTCTAAAAGGCAACTAACACATGGAGAGATTCTCAAACTCAATCTGAAAGATACACATTAAAGCAATATCATTTTACACCCATACTGCCCAAAATTAGAAGATAGATAACACCAAGTATTGGTAGGCTAGTGGGAATATGAGAACTCTCAGGAACCACAGGTGGAAAGGTGGATGGTGCAGACATTCAGAGAGCAAAGTGGTAATATAATACTTATTTAAATTAAAGATTTAACCTATGACCCAAAAACCCTGTCCATGTGTGTATGCCAAAAAGATCCTCACATAATTCCTCAGGTATAGTGTGGAACAGAAAGCTGTAGACCGAGTACCTGCAGGTACTAGGTAGGTAACACCCAGTGAATGCCCACTACAGTGTACTAAGCTAGAAGCAGTGCACTATATATTACCCAGAACCACAAGGAAAAGTCATAAGAACATACTTATGAGTGAGAATGGTAAGAACAAGATCAAGATCTATTCCAATGCTACTTTCATAAGTTAAAAATAAATGCATATGAAACAGCAATACATATTGCATAATAATGTAAAGACAGAAGAGTATGTATTTCAGTTGCCTTTTGTGGAGAAGGAGGAGGAACAATGGGAATAAGGGAAATGCATCAATAAATAAAATAGGAGAGAGACCTTGTTCAGACCAGTGCTGAATATATCCTATAAACTGAGAAATCTGATTAACACAATACTCAGATTAAGAAGATTAATTCTTGTATAGTTTTTAAAAATAGAAAGAAGAAAAAGTGTAGGACATAGAAAGATAAATAATATGAAAAAATGAGACTCAAACACAAAAATGCAGAGTAGGCGTGGTGTTCTCATGAAGAGATGCGGGGCTCAGTCTCTTGCGAGCAAATATGATGCCATACTTCTTCCTTGCCTCAAGCACTGACAGTAAGAAAATTGAGACTGACTTCATTTGAATAGCTAATGTTGTTAATTTCCTTAATGGAAATTATAGAATATAATAAATACAATGATGAGGGTGTATTTTTGTTTGTTTTCCTTTCTTTGGGGAACAAGCATTAGTATGGAACAGTCAGAATTTTCAATGGTTCCAAAATATAAAAATACATATGCTTGAACTATCCAATCATTTATATTTTGAACAAACACATATTGAGGGCCTATTATATAATATAAATCACAGAAATTTAATGAGAAAACAATATATAGCAATAAATTAAGAGGAATACTTTCAAGTACATAAAATATAAATTAATAAAGAAATCTCAATTTGAATTTATTAGTCCATGTATACCTGTATATATAGAATTTACACAGTTTACATCATAACCAGGTCTCAATGCTACATTGTCATTGGGCCAAAATCAGCCTTTACAATCTATTTTGTTGTTTCTTTAAATGTACATAAGGCATGTCAAAAATCCACAGTGGAGAAATGCATTTTGAAAATAATCTCCTGACCATCTCTCTTTGTCTGGCATTCTGGCTCTTATTAATCATCTCCTATAAATCTAGTCTTTGACACCACAGACAAATACAACTTTATTAGTTGCAAATCTATTTGGCGGCCTCTAAATAGCTTTCTCAAATTGCACTGCTCTCACAGTGCAACATATCCTTTCATGTTGATTAAAATATGTGAGGGATACAAACAACAACAAAAGAGTAACAGGAAATCCAATCATTCCTTTCATCTTCCCAGTGGGAACTGGTCAGTGCAACCAGCTTGACTTTCTTCAAACAAAACTTCCCTTTTTGTGGCTGAAGAAAGGCTTTGGCAAACACTTATCCTTTGATATGATATGCACTTGACAAAAATCACAGAGCAAATCAAGCCACTGCTTTGAAGAAAATGCTTATTAAAAACCTGAAGCTCTTAAGTGCACTAGGACTTAGTGTGTTGCTAGCAACGTGGGACCAAATGTGTCCACGGTGTCGATTTAAAGTCAAGTCCAAATGCATGGACTTCAGAGCCGCAGCTGCCACCTCACTCCTTCCTTTAATTGCAAGTATACCTTGAAAATGTGTTCAGCTTTCAAGTGTATTCTGGAATGTTACCTCTATATTTCATTCCAGTGAAGCATACATTTTATTATTTAGGTAGAAAGAAATGTGAGAAAATCCTTGCTCGATGTCCCAGAATCTCTAGCAACACGCCAATTTCTTTTCCAAATAGAAACTCAGCTTTTGAGGAAAGAATGCTGAGATAGGTATCCAGCGTCAAACTAGATTTCTAAAATAAAGAGCCATGCTTGGAAATCCTGATATACTTTCAGGATTCCACAAGAAACAAATAGCACATTCAAATTAGGATAGCTTGAGGGGAGTTTAATAAAATGATTTTACAAATGTATGGGCAAGGGTGAAAACCCCACTGGAAATGAGGCAGTACTGCCGGCCTTAGTGGGAAGGGTGTTGGCAGCCCTCGGTCTGCAGGGGAGTGCGTGAGTCTGCAGGGGAGTGCGTGGGTCTGCAGGGCAGTGTGTGGGTCTGCAGGGCGGTGTGTGGGTCTGCAGGGGGGTGCGTGGGTCTGCAGGGGAGTGCGTGGGTCTGCAGGGCAGTGCGTGGTCTGCAGGGCAGTGTGTGGGTCTGCAAGGGAGTGCGTGGGTCTGCAGGGGAGTGCGTGGGTCTGCAGGGCAGTGCGTGGTCTGCAGGGCAGTGTGTGGGTCTGCAAGGGAGTGCGTGGGTCTGCAGGGCAGTGCGTGGGTCTGCAGGGGAGTGCGTGGTCTGCAGGGGAGTGCGTGGGTCTGCAGGGGAGTGCGTGGGTCTGCAGGGCAGTGCGTGGTGACTAAAACCCAGAGGCAGAGGGGCTAGTGGACAGTGGCCACCCTCAGCAACCCTACAGGAAGAGAACAAGGGATACACTCCCAAATTCACTCCCTACTTCTCAAGTCCCCCTGCTATTCCCCACTATTCTCCCCTAACTGGAGGACAGAGGGCAAGAGAACCAGGTACCATTATCCCTACAGGTCAGCTTCCCAGGATGAAAGAAAGGCAGATGAGGACCTGTAGGGCACCCAGAAGCTACCCAACATATATGCATCATTGCTTCCGGAGGGAAGGGGGCACTTCTTAGGAGTACCCCCAAAACATCAGCCACATTCTCTAAGTCTCAACCTCAGGTAAAAGGAAAACTCAGAACTTTCAGATTTTCTGTGATAAAACCTTTTCGATTTCCAAGATGGAAACGCGGGAGCTAAGCCATATTTGTAACTAAGTTAAAAAATGTATTATTAATAAATATATTCTGCTAATGACTTAGATTCCCCAAAATACAAACCATGTATATGCACTGAAATAACCATAACAAAGATACATTAAGAATGTGCAGAAATTTAATTGTAAATATTCCCTGAATTAGCATATTGCTATAATAGTCTTAACAAAATTTTCTCCTCTTTGATTCAAGAAGTCATCACTGACGAGAAAGTCCAGATAGAAAATGTTTTCCCCAGTAGCACAGCTCCTGCCAATCTCTAGACATTTCTGCTTTGGTCTCTCCCTGACACTTCAGGTCCAGCATGACCACAAACAAACTCGAGCTTCCTCCTCTGGCTTCCCACCCCAAGGCTACTACCTTCCTAAATGATGTAATATGTGTGTGCGAAAGAGCATTTTACCTGGCAAACATTTAACAGATATCTTTGTTGATTATTAGACAATTATGCTTTTTTAAACATCTACTTTAAGAGAATAATGAAACTCCACGTGAAAACTACAAATAACAAATGCAGTCAAGGTGATCAGGATTTTGCAAGGATGAGCAATGATTTACAAATGAGTCCACCGTACTTAGTAAATGAAGAATTTGACCCAAAAATCTTTATTAATTAAATTAAAGTAATAGTAAAGAAAATGAATAAATGCATTATTAACCTGTCAAAATTAGTGAAACTCAAAAATGTAGGATTAAATAATAAGGAGATACTAAAACTGGCACATGCACAAAAGGACTTCAATTTAAGAGTATAGTAGTGGAAAGTGCAAAAGCCAACAAGCAGGTGTTCATGCCAAATCTGGGACCAATTTTCTGTCTGACCATAGGCAGTTCTAAAGTACATGGGGTATAAATGAAACAAGATGAGCCCTGAGTTAATGACTGTTGAAGTGGGTATAAGTAAATAGGGGTTCTATGCCAATAGTGTCCAGAAATATATAATGTGAGCCATATATGTAATTTCAAATTTTCTAGTAGCCACATTTAGAATGGTAAAAAGAAATAGGTGCAATCTGTTTTTTAAATTCTTTATATTCAACTCAGTATATCCAAAATATTATCATCTCAACACATGTCAATAGTAGCATTTGAAGTGTTCTGTAGTCACACGTGGCTTTTGATTGCCATATTGAACAGCAAAATTCTATGCTATACACTCCACTTTTATGCATGTTGAAAATGTCTTCCAGAATAAAAGAAAAAAATTGACAAAAATGTGCTTATCTCTCTCTGTGGCTCAATTTTCCCATCTGTGTGTTGAGGAAGATGTACTGGTCATTAGATAATTTCTAACGCTCCTTCTAATTCTCTAGTGCCTAGTTTTGTTTTTTTCCCTAAAGCAGTATCATTTGGTTTTTCACTACTCTGTAGAAAAATGTATCTTCTAAAAAGAGAAATTCCCTTATGCTCTCAAAGGGATACAACCTGAAAATTACCATTCTCTCTTTGCCCGAGGGATATTTGGGGACAAATGACCATTTATTTATAAATTAACTTTTATTCTGCTCCAAGACCAAATGGCACTATATGAGCTCAATTTACACATGCCACTGTTTTTTTCATTCAATTTTTCCTTACATACAATAAGGTTTACTGCCTACCTAGCACTGGACTCTAGTGAGAGATGGGGTTGTGGGTAGAGGTAGATTAAGAATATAAATATAAACCGTAATCCATATTCAATAAGAGATTTTGAAAGAACAGAAGGTAAAGTACATTATTTTCCTATCCTTTTTTTATAAATTTAGTCCAATAACTTCATAGACTTACCACATTTGTCCATTTTATTTTTTTATGTTGTTTTATAGTTGTATTTTGTAGAGCCTCAGTTGTACACCATCCAAAACTTATATTTTAAGTGAAAATTCCTGTAAAAAAATGAGTGTTTTTAAAAGGTATTCAGCTTTGCGACTAACAAAAGTTTAATTTTAATTTGATTGTTTTAATCTCTTGGAGACCCACTCTGTTCTGTTAATTCAACAGGTCAAGACTACCAATAAGTATGCTCCTGGGGTCATTTTGAAGAAAGGCTATATAGGTGCCTCTTTTATTCATCCCAAATAGAAGAAAATGGTGTATTTGACCAATTTTAAGAGAGCTTGATAGAGGAAAAATGCAGGCTTACTAAATATAATTTATATTTTATACATATAAAAGTTATTTGCAATATTAAAAAGACTACCCCCAAAAAAATCCCTGCCATTTTGTAATAGGAAACTATTTTTGGTACAATTACATGATAATTTTTAAAAATCAATGTCCATAGAATTATTTAGGAACCAATTTTACTACAATCAATTTATTTGTTTATATTAATATTAATTTTTTCCCAAAATAAATAGAGACAGTTAAAATCTATACAAATTTCTATTGAATTAAATGGTATATACCTGTTGAGAATTTTCCCCCCAATTATACTGCAAGCCTGAGGTACACACAGGATTAACTCTCTTACTTTAGTCCTTAGAATAAAAAGGAAGATGCTTTTGTACACTCTATTTACCTTCCAGTTGTTAGTTCAAAAACTGTGATTGACTCCTTTTTTAGCCCTAACAATGTGCTTTATAGATAAGCAAGAGTTCAGGGTATATGAAGTAATCCCATAAAATAAAATTCATAGCCTAAAATCAGACACACACACACGCATACACACATACAGACTTTCTATGATGTAAGTTCCTTCAGCATTACTCCCATGGGAGAAAAATTAATTATAGAGACTTTTTTGGACAAACAAAAAAATCATTACCATAAATCGTTTCCTTTATGTTTTTTTTTTTCTTTTAATGAGTTTGTCTGGTCTTTATTACTTGTGAACTTCCAGCTCTCTTGTTCTACAAAATTCACAAAAATAAAGATCTATTTCCCTTAATGGGACTAAAAATCTTTTGGCATTAACAGAAACAAAAGTCTATGCATTTATGAGCACAAATGTTGATTCTCAATTATGGGAATAAGTATTCTTCCCCTATATTGGCAGTCCTTATACGTAGCATGAAAGAGGGAAGGTAAGAAAAGTGTAAATAGAGAAGAAATAGGATTATGTTTTTACCTGAAGTGCACATTTCTACTTACCTAATGATTAAATATTTAAAGTTGTGAATTTAGCTGAATTAATTCAACAAGAAACTTTTCCTTTCCTCAATTTATCCTCAAGCAGCTTAATATTTTATCATAAGAACCCAGCATCTGTGGCTCCTAATCTGGCAGAGAGTTTTCCAGAAGAATATTTTTTAAAAATAGAAGCCAAAGGGAAAACTGAAAATCCGTGTTAAAACTTGATGCTCCCTGCTCTCTTTGTAACAAATTAGGTGCTCAAACACTAGGCTACCTCCAGGCTTTAAGTGTTGCAGGAGTGATCATCTGAAAGGCAGAGGTTCTTTGGATGAAATCACAACTCTTCTTCAAGAATGTTGAAACCCTATGGCAACATTTAGACTTGTATTGTTAGTAACAACAAGTGTCAGGGAAAAAAACTACGGAGCATGCTAACTCCAGATTCAGTACCTACAGGGAACATCCAGTTGTTCTAGCAAGAAGAGTAAAATGAGGAATGACCTTCAACACCCAAACTTAAGCATGATTCATTACAGTCCCTAAACTCATGTTCTTAACAAAATGAACTCATTAACCCTTTAAGAGTTTTTCCTACTTTCCCCTATTCATGTTCTTCTCTTCAGACATAAGAGTTCCTCATTATTGCCAAGACATACCTGAACATTTCTCCTCCAAAAGCCCTCTGCTTTCCATTCCAGGGAATGGAAGCATCTTGATACGTCAAAGCCAAAGGCAAAATCCACTTTTTTGAAAGGCAAACATGACAGATCTAATGTAAACGGAATCATTCACATATCTAAATTCCTATGGTCTCTTCCACTTATTTGGCACTTAAATGCTGCCTTAAAAGTTCAATTTGTCTTATATACAACTTCTTCCACATCTGACCAGTCAGTCTCTGAAGGCATTAGACTCTGCTAAACTCATCTTCATACTCTCCTCAACACCTAATACATAGCTTGGCCCCTACTTAGTATTTAATAGAAGTTGAATTGATTTTATAAATGGAGAAAGGGAGGCAGTGAGAAGTAATACAATTCTTTGTATTAAAATTGTTCATTGGTAAAAGATATGAAACTAAAATGTAAATTTCCCCCTTATGAATTTATTATCCTTTCCAGTAACTAATGGTGTTTTCAAACACCACACAACTTTTTGTATGCATTGTTGAATGAATTCTAGTGCCCACTTATAAAAGTGAGACTGTTAACACTGCCATTGGTAACTGATGTCATTCATTTTTTATATAAAAAAGGCCTCTAAACTGTTATAGCAGAATGAAGGAGGGAAAGCAATTGTCATGAAAGAAAATTGTTCATCTATAACCATTTTATTATTGCAATAGCATTATACAATAATGAACAGGGGATGATGCAGAGTAGGTTGCAATAACTAGAAGTGCAATCAAGAAGAAATAACAACAAAATCAAAAGGACAAGAAGAAATACCTGGAACAGCATCCAGTTACTCAACAAACGTGTATTATGGATTCACTATATATCAGCCAATGTGATAAACAATTACAAGATAAAAATGTAGGCATCTGCCTTAAGGGTTTCTAGTACGAAAGATAAATTTTCGTGAATAAATGCATCAGAATGTTGAAACTGATAAATCATAAAGCAGTTTTAAAGGGCTTTGCTTGGGGTGTGGCTAGCTACATAGGCAGCTTGTTCTTACTGAGTTTCCTAATTTAACACAGTACCCAGCTCTCTGTGGGCACTTAATAACTGCCAGTTGGCAAACGGACAAATGACAGAGGTTGGGAGAAAGAGATGAGCGTTTTATCTGCCCAGTAGCCCAGCAAGCTGGTGTGGATGGTTGGTCCTCTTTAGCTGTGACAGCTACACAGTGACTCCCAGTGGCCACAAATTGAACCTCATCCTTGATCATAATATGGTATATAACTTAGTACAGTATATTTATAAATAATAATTTATGTATATAATATATAATTTAGTATAACTAAAACCATCACCATTTTAAAAAACTCTGGTGCTTATTCTGCTGAAAAGTGAGAAGTATTTCTGCAAAGCACAATAATGTTAGCTGAATAAGTTCCTTTCCAATTCCTAAAGCTGGATTCTATGATTTTAAACTAATTTTATATCAATATTATGACCAATGTGGTGTTAACATGAAGCCTAACAAACAGAAAATATGTTTATTTAGAAAACTATACATTTTTTCTAAACTATTAAGGATGCCCTCATTAGGGAAAGACATGAGAATATTTCTCTGAGATTTGCCTAAAAATTAGAAGACATTTAGATGAAGGTTATAGTAAAACAGTTCCGTCTATGAAGGAGGTGGACCTTCACCAGAATCAACTATATTGGCAAACTGATCTTGAACTTCTCAGACCTCTAGAACTGTAAGAAACAAATTTCTGTTGTTTATAGCAAAAAAAAAAAAAAATAGAAGGCATTTTCCTTTCTCAGAACTATTATTAGCTTGATAAGAGTTCCAAATTACTCCAATTACTTATAAACTATGTACATTCCCCTCCTTCCTTATAAAGAAAAAGTAGAGTAGGTCATTATATTTTTGGTCATTGTTACATGGGTATAATCCATTTGATGTGTAACATTTCTCTACCAATAAAAGTAACTATGCAGTTTTATGTCATTCTGGCATATTTGCATTTACTGAGTTGAGTTCAGTTAAGTTCAAAAAACATAGTCAGTGCCAACTATCTGCCAAACACTGTGCTAAGTACTAGAAAAACAAGGATGGGTAAAATGTAGTTACCTGTCCAAGAAGAATTTATGGTACAATGGAGAAGACAGACTTCAATGTCTTCCAGGAGCCAGAGGAAATGGAAAATAACAGAAACTGGCAGTTAGATAAGCCACCATAGTTATTATGTCACCTTCATATATATAACTTCCACATGTCAAATATACCTCAAATCTAGTCATTCCATGAGCAATTGTCATCTTCCATCCATTCATGAAGGCTTTGGTAATATCCTGACCTACGGTTCTGTTGTTGTCAGCCATTCTCTTGTTCCTGCATATTAAATTAGATGAAAGCTCCAAATTGACATCGGACAGAAAGAAACCAGGTAGCAAAGGGAAAAGAACAGTTAAGCTATGCACCTGAAGTCCTTAGGGAAATGCCCTGTCAAGGGTGTAGCTAGAAAATTCAAGGTGAAAGAAGCTGTACATCACCATGTAAGTGTCCAAGGAGATCCTTCTATCCCCAAATGAAAAAATGGTGAATGAAATAAAATGATAACACTGTCCTAAAACCATGATACATGTGGACATCTGTTCATGTAGACTGACCCCTAGCGCTATAAACTGCTGCAGGGAGAACAGACTTAGAATATTGCCTTTAAAAAAAGAGATCACTTCTTTTCAAAATGTGGCTTCATAAACATGGACATTGTAAGTGAAATATGCAGCCATATTTTTCGTTCTCCCTAAAAACTAAATAAACATAATCTACAAAATTTATAATGATGGAGAAAACATGTTAAAAGACAACAGACCTACCTAGAGTGTATGAGACTATCTCCTTTAAATGTTTTTAGATATATGCTATTCCATGTCACCTCTGCTATTGTTACAACATCTGCAAGGTGTAGAACTCAACACTTCCTTATATTTGAAACTGCTTAGTGACAATCATGTCTGGTCATAAAAGAAATTTTTTACTCACGCTTCCTGCTCTTTATCTCTTAGACCAATGTTTTGAAAATCTCTGGTCTAATCCAATGTCCAATAGCTGTCAGCACACACATTTCTCCAAACGAATCTGTAATTCAGTTGTAAAAACTCTAAAGCTTGATGCCTTCAATCAAAGAAGATTCACACAAAAGCAAGCACAAATTCCCAAATCAGCACAAAAGTAAAATATTCAGTTACAAAAAAGAGTGGAGAGTTAAAAGAAGAGGAACTCTTACTCCATATATCCTAATTGAAGCCCCACTGCAATCCTTTATTTTTCTTGTTGTATTTTTAAAATATATATATTCTTCCTTTGTATTAAAGTCATGTCAATGATCTATTACAGCAAACAGATGCAGATGGAAAAAAAAAATGTTCTCCAACTCACACTACAAAATGGACAAAAGAGCTTGGGTTTACTATCCACTACTACATAAACAAGTCTCTTAGGTACCCTTGCATTCTCCAGTTTAAAAAAATATATATATTTAATTTCAACATGTGGAAGATTCAGCCACATTGGGCTGTTATTTGTAATAGGTCTTGCCCTCCCTCTCTCCTACAATACTCCGTAGAGTGATGAGCAAATGTATTCCCCTTACAGTTAAAAAGTTTGGAAATTAAAACTATCTACCCAGAGGTAGATAAGTAAAATCTCACTTTATGAAAGCTTTCCAGATGTCTTTACATCCGTTTCTTTCCCTTAAGGCAAAACAAACCAATGAGGAAAACCCTGATATTTCAAATAATTCTCTTTCTGTCTGGCAGTTTTTCCTGCACAAGTCAGGGTCTGTGTATGATGCTGCTCATAGCTTTTTGGCAGACTGATGTTCACAGTCACATGTACACTGTAAGGACGCAAACATTGAGTTTCTTCTATGCTGTTACACTACCAGAGAGTGTAAACATAGTTGCTTTGACATGGGAAATCATAACACAGAAATTTCAATTAAATAAACTCTTTTCCAAACAGTCCCTAAGGCCAGACTCTAAGAGTCAGTCAAACATAAATGCCATTTCCATCATTCCAGATAGGTTACAACACATGCAAAAATCTGGAGTAGTCAACTCTCTTTTTAAGCTGAGTGACCTATCAATAATGACACCTCGTTGTTACTAAAACCCAGTCTCCAAGAATTTCAACATGTTTTATCTATTCTCTGCCACTCATGTCATAGGTAGGATGTACACAGAGTTAATATTCTATAAATTTAAGCAATAGCTCTTAGAAATCAAGAGGATTTCTAGAAATCAAGATTTCTGGATTTCAAGAAATCAAGAAATCAAACAATCAAGATGACAGAGTGAGGCAGTGGGATGTACTAAAAAGAGGGAAAAAAAGGACTCGGGAAAAGTAAGCAAACTTGGGCAGGTGGATTGGGTTAACACAGGAGTGTTACCCTTGTTTTTCCACTAGAAAATGTGAAATTTCTTATTTACCTGAGCAACTGCTCTGGTGACCTCCATAGTACTTCAAGCTTTGGGTCATGAAAACAATCAATAAATTTAGCTCCATACTTTGTTTCCTCCTTACCAATACCCAACATGACTTTTTCTAAACTATAGAATAAATCTATGCTTTAATTTCATGTAGAATTCATCAGTGATTCTTGGTGACAAAAATAATAGTGATGAACACGATTTATCCAACTTTAAAGCAAGAAATTATCCTTTTTTGATAAAAAGGAAATTGAGACCCAAAAGGATAACATGAATTGTTCTATATTATGCAATGAATAAGAGTCAGAACTGGGACTAGAACTTAGCACTACTTACTCCTAGTTTTATATTCTTTGTACCATTCCATGTGGTCACTCATAAAGCCTGAATTTCTGAGTGTATTATTTCTTCCATGGTGATATTTGGTAGTACAGAGCCAAAGGATAATTAAAATGAAGCATTTAGAAAGAGGAAGATATACATAAACATATTCTGACTTTCTGGGTACATTGGCAAAATCCATTCCAATATTTAGGGAATTTTGCGAGTTAACACCCATAGTCTGTATTATATTAAATAAAATATTATTCCTTCTTAGTCTTAAATTTAGACAAGTAAGATTTATATCACAGACATGAAATATGTTATTTGAGATAAATTATATGGCTTATGGACACTTTCCACATTATTCTAATTTTATGTCTTTTAACTCTTTTATGTCAGGTAAGAAATTTGTAGCTTTGTTCAAATGCTTTCTCTTTCCAGACTGCAACAAGTTTCTTACATGACTATTACATTGGAACAATGTTCTGAAAATAATGCTTCATTTTATTTTTAAATAATGAGAACTGTTGGCTATGGAAGTATATATTGTATTCTAAGCAAAGGCCCTCTTGTACTAATTTCTTTATTGGATAGTATAAAGGCTTTAGCACAATTAATTTTTTATAATATTGTGACTGAACCCAATTTTTATAAGACATCATATAATTTCTGTCTTTAGTTCAACCTGTGTTAAAACCTTCAAGTGAAATAAAATTTCCAATTCAGACTTGCAGTGTTTGGCCTTGCTATATGTATTGGACTTACAAATCACATTTAATATTTGAGCCTTCTAGGTCCAGACTAGAAAATTTATTTTGCAAGAAAACTGGGAATGGTTGTTCCAACACAATGAATAAAATGCAAATTTTTCTGGTGAAAATACATATGTGAATTTTTAGATATATTATGGTTTCCCTTGGGCATATTTATTGCAGGTTTTTTTTTTGAGGCCTAGAAGTTGGCAGTGCCTTACATTATAAAGGAAGATGAGACATGACTGGTTTTATTTTTTACTACTGTGTAAAATAGTTTACTGAGGTCTGTGTGAACATACAGTATCTTTTTGACAGTGTATTTTGCTTTTACTGATAATGTATTTTGCAAACAAAGCCTTTAAGCATAATAGGTTCTCCAGACTGAATGTAGAAAGCAGACTCTGTGTCTGCCTTGAAAGTAGCTGTGATAAAAGGTCAGCAGACTTCACCAATATCTGATGACTGCTAATCAGTGCTTCACAAAGTCATTTCACTCCAGCAAATATTTCTCAGAAGCTTAGTCCCTAGGAAGGCAAACCCTATTCTGGGTTATTATTAGTTTCTGTTCATATGCTCTAATAAACAAATTCTGAAATAGCCCATTTGTGGAGATGCCTGGTCTTGGCAGAGGAGGAAACAATCATGGTAACTAAATCTGAATTCTCACACCAAAGTCGGGAACACAATGTAGCCTCTTCCATTTTTGAAGGGTCCTAAGGAGCAAATCTGGATGACTGTCAAAATGCAGGATTATTTTATACTAGTTGGCAAAAAAGGACAAGATTTATTTTCAATTTTTGGTTTTATATGCTATTTTATATTACATTTTGGATTTGATACATGATATATGAAATCACTCATGTTGACAATGCTTTGTGAAAAAACTGAAGGTTCTCATTCTTTTTTCCCCCTTAAAGGTTTTGTTATTTTCCATTTCCACTGAAAAAGCATAAAGACCTAATGAGCAGTTTCTCTTGTGCATTCAAATGTCTTTAAAAAGAGGAATGATTTTCAGAAATGCAAAGAGAGTGAACAAAAAGAAGGGAAACAAAAGTGAAAACCAAGAAAGCCTATTTACCCATCTCATGGCAAGTTCTTATTAAGTGAACAATTCATAGGAACAAGGGCTTGACAGTTGCCGAACTCTCACTGAGTATCAGTTTTAAGTGGATGGAACACAGGATAAATAAAAAGCCTGCCTTATTGGTAACTTGGGCAGGAGCAAGCCTTTATGTTAAATTAAATTAACTAACTAAATATTAACTAAGACCCTCTATGTGCAAGCAACTCAGATAAATACTATAATTGGAGATCTATTTATCAAGGACAATGCCTTAAAAACAGAAGTTAGAACAGTTGAACATAGCTCAAATTATAACTATAAATTTATCTTCAATGCTTCTTATTTGGCCAGCAGATAAAGCCCACAAGAAATAAAACTAAACATCAGTTGGCCTGTAGCTTCCAAAGTACACTGAATATTTTTTAGGTTTTATATATATTTGATTATATTCATTATTTATTTTATATATTATTTATTTATTTATATATTATCCAATGGTAAGGTAGTTAGCACAGTGATTTTTTAAAAATAATTGGCATTTTACATATATATTTTTAAAAGTTTATATTAAGAATGAATGAATTATGAGTGAGTCTAGCCTCTAAATGACAAGCCACAGCCTGGAAAACATGTGAATGGCCAATAAAATTCTATGTATGATATTCTAATTTATCAAATGAGTGAAAATATTCTGGGATTTAAGATACTGATAATCCCAAAATAAATCAATAATGTTTTTTCTTTCAATGTGGCTTTCTCTAGAAAATAACTTTAACTTTACTTTAAACCTGTTGGGAGTTCCAAATATGTGGCAAATAACAACATTGAATATACCAAAAGTACATTTTTAAAATTTTTATTTTTTAGTTGTAAATTGACATAGTTGTATATATTTATGGGGTACAAAGTGATGTTATGATCTATGAATACAATGTAGAATAATTAAATAAGGCTAATTACCATGTCCATAACTTCAAATGCTTATCATTTTTTTGTGGTGAGACCATTTGAAATTTACTCTTAGCCATTTTGAAATGTACATTATTATTTACTATGTTAACCACACTATATAATAAATCTTTATAAAATTATTCCTCTTGTCTTACTGAAGCTTTGTACTCTTTCACCATCATCTCCCCTTTTCTCCCAGTCTTTGGTAACCACCATTCTATTCCCTGTATTTTTGAATTTGATACTTTAGATTCTATGTATAAGTGAGATCATATGTATTTGTTTTTCTGTGCCTGACTTATTTTACTTAGCATAACATTCTCCAAGGTTCTTTCATTTTGTAATGGGGTAGTCAAGACATTGTCAACCAATGATGTACAGGGTCTTTCTCCCCAAAACCTAATGCCCTGAGGGCAGAGGTGAGAATGTGGGAAGACCAAAACTAAGAACAAGTTATTTCCATTCAGACAAGCCAAGAGGTCTTCAAGAAGGTAATCTTTTAACCGAGACATGATTTAAAGAGTTTCAGATAGGTAATAATTTTGAAAAAAACATATAAGCACCCATAGAAATCAAGTATCTAAGAATATATTCTCAATATAAAGGGTCTCCTGCCACAGGCTGGTGAAGGAGTGATGGTGCAGCACAGAGACATCAGCTGTGTAGCTGGAAGCCAGGGAAGCTGGATGAGTTAGGGGTGTACAGAGCTGGCAGGTGCAGAGGCTGCCAGAGTGATTGGGAGATTGGTTACAGTAAACAAAGTAGTACCTGATTGAAAAAATAAGTAATTAAGTGTGGGGGGGGACAAGAGGGAGGATAAAGGGAGTAGGTTTCTCACTGTCAGAGAAGATGTGCACAAATGTGGATAGAGAGAAAAACAGAAAGACTCCTCAGGGATGGAATTTAAATAAGAGATACCAGTATGAACTCATTTTATGCAAATACTCAGATTTAGATCTATGCATATGTAGATATATGAATATGCATACATGTATTTCCTAGTTCTGTTCTCTGAGAGGTCTTTAAAGCAGTGAATAGATCAAGTACCCAGATCTTGATTTCTGAATATCATCCTCTATTAATAGGAACCAGAACTTCTTAGTTAATGATTGATCCCAGGGCTGAGGTGAGGCAAAACCAAGATAAACCAGGGACATTTTGTTGTGCCAGACAGTAAGAAAATGCAGTCGACGACCATACCATCCTGAATGCGCCCGATCCTGTCTGATCTTGGAAGCTAAGCAGGGTCAAGCCTGGTTAGTACTAGGATGGGAGAAAATGCAAATGGATATAGGTGTCAGCATGAAGGGGCCAAATCTATGACAATTAGCATCAAAATAATGATGAGAGTAATGAATTACTAACCACTGAATAAAATAGAAATTCATAAGTCCATACTAACATAAACAAATGAAGAATAAATAAATGAATAAGTAAAGAAGAAAGAAAAGCTCCCATTTACAGTAGAATGGAAACGAATGCATGAACAGAGTGATGGAAATAGAAAATTACCCATTTGGCAAGCATTGTAGACTGAAGGCTGATTCAGGTAGAAATCACCAAAAGCTGGAGGTTTGATAAGTAGTGTATGTCAGAACTTATTCCCATAGAAAACTAATTAATTACAAAGGGGAACATGGAGATACCAGGTAAGCACCAACGTGACCAGTTGATCAAAGACCAATGGTAAGATGATTCAACATGTGAGCCTTCAGTGTGATGAACTGAAAAGAGCACAGCATCATTTCGGTGCCATTTCTGTCAAGAATGCATGGGCTGGGCATAGTTAGGAGAAAACATCGTCTGGACTCAAGTTGAGGATGATATTGTCAAGTTCATTAAAGACAGGGAAAGATGGAGGAACTGTTCCAGACTGAACAAAGCTGAAGGGACAGGACAGCTAAATGTCACCAGTGTTGTTAGATAGGATCCTGGACCACAAAGGAAAAAGCAATATGATTAGAAAAAGTGATAAAATTTAAATGGAATCTGTGGATTGGTTGGTAGTATTGTATCAATGTTGATTTTCAGATCTAGAAGCTAATATAAAGGTATTATAGGAGTATGTCCTTGTTTTTGAGAGATAAACATTGTAATATTTAGTGGAACATCACAGCTGCACCTTGCTTTCAAACAGTTGGACAAATGACAATGGGTATGTACGTATAGCAAGAAAGGACAATAGAACACATATAGAATCTGGGTAAATAGGATGAGGGAGTTTTTTATTCTATTCTTACAACTTTTCCATAGGTTTGAAATACAAAATAAAGTTTAAAAAAAGAAATGTGGCTTTGTATTTCTATAATTCAATTTCATTTTTTTGTTAAGCCACATTTCACTGAAACAACATAAAAATTATCACAGTGAATTCTAGATTTTCCTTTCTCCAGGAATGGAGAGGTTGGGTAAGGAGACTGCCATGGTGACAGGGCACGAAAGGGTTGGTCCTCTTAGGCCTAAAGTCCTCTTACCTTGTCCAGACTGAGGGGCCCATCACCCACCTTGCTTTTTCTTCTGCTTTCACAGCAACTACCTACCTCTGGAGATCCCACCTGCCTGTCTATACATGCCATCAAGCTCCTGGGGTTGCATTTTCCCCTCTTCACTAGACTTAGTGGACATGAATCTCTTAACCTATTTTTAAGCTGTGGCCAATCAAGATAAATAACCAAAAACTTCAGAATATTATGATGTATGCCTCAGTGCATCAGTCTCCAGAGAAACAGAACCAATAGGACATATGTATGTGTATGTGTATACATATGCACATACAAACTCACACACAGTTGGCCCTCCACATTCATGGGTTCTGCATCCATGAATTTAACTAACCATGGATCAAAACTATTCAAAAAATAAATAAAAAGTAAAAATACAACAGTGTAAAATAATGCAAACAAAAATATACTAAAACAACTATTTACATAGCATTTACCTATATTAGGTATTTTAAGTAATCCAAAGATGATTTAAAGTATATGGGAAAATGTATGTAGGTTACATGTAATCCTATGCCATTTTATATAAGGGACTTGAGCATCCATGGGTTTGGGTATCCATGGGGCCTCCTGGAGCCAATCCCCAAAGATCCCTAAGGATTACTCTGTGTGTCTGTGTGTGCGTGTACACATATATATGCATGTATGTATGTACACATGGAGAGAGAGAAAGAGAGAGAAAGGGATTTAAAATATTTATTCATGAGACTGTGAGGACTAAATCTGAAATCCATAGGGCAGGCAGGAATGCTGAAAACTCAGATAAGAGTTAAGAGTTAATGCTGCAGTCTTGAGGCCAGGCGTGGTGGCTCACGCCTGTAATCCTAGCACTCTGGGAGGCCGAGGTGGGCGGATCGCTGGAGGTCAGGAGTTCGAGACCAGCCTGAGCAAGACCAAGACCTTGTATTTCCTAAAAATAGAAAGAAATGATCTGAGCAGCTAAAAATATATATAGAAAAAAATTAGCTGGGCATGGTGGCGCATGCCTGTAGTCCCAGCTACTTGGTAGGCTGAGGCAAAAGGATTGTTTAAGCCCAGGAGTTTGAGGTTGCTGTGAGCTAAGCTGACGCCATGGCACTCTAGCCCGGGCAACAGAGCGAGACTCTGTCTCAAACAAAAAAAAAAAAAAAAAAGAGTTAATGCTGCAGTCTTGAGTCTGAAATTTGTAAAACAGTCCAGTAGGCTGGAGATTCAGGCAGGATTTCTATAGCACAGTCTTGAGACAGATTTCTTCATCTCTGAGAAACCTCAGATTTTGCTCTTAAATCCTAACTGGATGAGGCCTACTCACATTGCAAAAGGCAATCTTTTCTAAAGTCAAATGACTGTAAATGTCAGTTGCATCTTCAAAATACCGTCACAGCAACATCTAGACTAGTGCTTGACCAAAAAACTAGACGCCATAGTCAACCCATGTTGACACATAAAATTAACCATCACACTCAATATCTTCTAAAAGATTTTAACATTCTTGGCAAATTGTTTTCAAAAAGAATATATGAAAACATGAAGATGGCCATTCAGAAAGTTCATAGCCAAGATGTTGCACTTCCAAGACATACACATGCACATGCACACAAGAATTTAAAACATGTCCAGAATTATGCCCAGAGGTTTATTACTCATTGATAGAATTTATTCAGTTATATATGTAATGACCAGGGATTCACTACCCTAACCCTAACTTTAACTCTAGAAAATTTAAAAGGAGGAAGACATTTTGTTTTGTTTTTTTTAAAAAAGGGCCTGAATAGAACAATGGGAAGAAGGAGGGAAGATTTACAAAAAAAGGGAGCCAGAAAGGTGAAAGAAAATGAAAAGATATAAACAGAGATGAAGAAAGAAGGAGAAGATTTTTATTTAAATCTGTACAAATAATGACTTTAGCTAAATTTGAAAAAAAAAAAATGGGCCAGGATAACATAGCTAATTAGAGTTAATTTGACATATAGCATCATGGACAATTTGGGTTTGTCCAGACACACCCTGCCTAAAAAGAAATATCAACTTCATAAGCAATAACAGAAATAGTCCTCATAATAGAAATCTCAGGGCATGCTACAATTCTAAAAGATCATATAAGTAGAAAAATAGGGGATCTAAACATAACATATAAATCCAGGGAACTTCCCACAATGAACACAGATTCTTTGTACTAAAGGCTCAAATGCAAGTCTTTTCACCTTGCAAACCTGTCTTTCCTCCCCCAGCCCTTGTTCTTCCCCTAACCTTGTTTATCTCTGCCATGCAAGCATCCACTTTAAAGTTAATGAGTTTGGAAAGAAATCATGCAGTGAGCATTTGAGGGCAAAAAGGCGGGAAGGTTCAGACTAATTCACCATGAAGATCAGCCACGTTCTGTCCACAGCCTTTGCACCTTTCGTTCTCACACATAGAAAAACGTCTTTAGTATATTTTCTACAAATTAATTGGGTTGGCTTAATCCCAGGAAGCAGCCCTTGTTTCTTTAAGTAGGTTAAAAGTGCTTGAAATTTTAAGCTTTTATAGAATAATTTAAATATTTTACTTGTGGAAGTGGCTTCTCTACTGGGTTCATATAATTATATTTTACTAGCAAAAATGTAAAAAAGTAATATCCCTTGAGCTTACTCTTCAGAGTTTAACTTTAAGAGCCAGGACCTAAAGTCAAGAAAATATTCCTTGTTCATCAGTAATTATTCAAAGAAAGGTTACAAACAGAGGAGAAAAATTAGATATAGGGCATAAGTTGAAGTATAGCTCAAGACTTACATGGTTCGTCTTCCTGATCCAGTGGTTATACGATTGAGTGCACACTTGATTCAGCCCAGCAGAGTTTAAAATTGCACATACATAAATGTTTAATAAATGATTTTCCTATAACACTGGTAGATTGTAAATAATTAGCATAGTACTATCTGAGGTAATAACATTACTCAAAATATGGGCATCATCTGATTTCCATAAACTCATTTAGTTTCACCCTGTAAAATAGGCTGGATAGGTAGGTAATAGTAACCTGATTTTATAAATAGGATAATTAAGATTTAGTAAAGTTAAACGTGTTGAGTTAGAAAGCTAGCAGGTGTAAAAGATGAGGCTAGAGCCCTGATTTCTGACTTTAGGGTGTTGCTCTTTGTGCTACCCTATGTGCCTTTTAAGTTGACATTCAAAAGGGGCTTACAATGTGCCAGATGCTATAAATTTATTAAAGTCATGTAATTCTCATATCAATTCTATGAGAGAGATTATATCTTACAGATCAGACTGAGACCCAGAGTGGTTAAGACTTTTTCCCATGGCCAATCAGTTTGCTAATGTCAGAGCTGAGCAGGGCGCCAGCCAAGTTTCAAAGTCTGTGCTCTTCACCACTGCTTTCTACCATGCCAGAAACTCTAATCTGAGATCTGTTTACCTAATTAGTATAGGGTCATTCTTAGAAAATCATTTCCTAAAAAAGCACAGAATCAGTAGAAATTATAGCACAAGCTGGGAGATGTAAAGGGAAGGGAGCTAACATTTATTGGCCACATTCTTGGGCTAGACATGGGGATTTTACATTTTCTCCTTTGAGTCATTTGGTTTTTAGCCACAGTGATGGTTAATTTTATGTATCAACTTGACTTGGCCATGGGATGCCCAGATACTTGGTTAAACATTATTTCTGGGTGTGTCTGTAAGGTGTTCCCAGGAGAGACTAGCGTTTGAATTGGTGAACTGAATAGAGCAGATGGCCCTCCCAATGTGGTGGGCACCAATCAATTAGGTGAAGGCCTGAGAAGAACAAAAAGGTGGAGGAATGTGGAGTTAACTTTGCCTGACTGCTTGAGCTGCTACCTTGATTTTCTCCTACCCACCATGCTCCTGGTTCTCAGGCTTTCAGATCTGGACTGGAATCTACATCACTGGATCTCAGACTCTTAGGCTTTTGAACTACAGTACTGGTTTTCCTAGGTAGCCACAGATCATGGGACTTCTCAACTTTCATAATTGCATAAGCTAATACCTTATAATAAATCTCTTCATATATATGTTCCTAAATATATATATATTTCTAGAAATACATGAGAGATACGGATAGATAGATATATATCTCCTATAGGTTCTATTTTCCTGGAAAACTCTGATACAGCTCCTAAACATGTTGTATTCGATTGCATTCTATCAAATTATCACATTTACTGTATAGGATAGATACTATTCCATTTTACAAATAAGAAAACTGAGGCACAAAACTGTTAAATAATTTTCCTGGTATCAGAGCCAGGATTGAAAACCAGTTAAATTTGACTTTAAAGTCAGACTTTTACTGTGGTGCTTCTGCCTAACAATCTATTTAACTCAGTTGAGTAAATGTAGATATGATAACATCTAGCAATTCTGGGCTACATGTGATAACTCACACAGACAGCTCTGATCATTGCAACGAAATTTGAAGTAGGCCTCCAGGCACTCTATAGCATTTTTTTGAATAGTCAATTTCAGTCCAGAAAGTTTTCCCCATCCTGGTTCACAACATTAATGCAGGTTTTCACCCAGTGCTTCTTAGTCCTTGAAATTCAAAAGTTATTTCCTTTGCAATGTTATGATAGATTTCCTTGTATATCCTACACACATGAACCTATACTTTCTGTTTTTGTGTATGACCCCTTCTAGGTCCTAAAACTCCAACTCTGACAGTAAATGGAAGGACTTTAATAAATAAATATGCCCCGTACAAGCTGCAATAAATAGGCCTTACCAGGGTCCTCCCAACTACGCACTGGTCATAGTCTGTCTGCAGGGTCTCAGGTCACCCAGTAAGATAGATTCTAATAAAAGAGCTGGCCATTTCTCAGCTCTACTTAGCACGGTACCCTGAGATAATAGCATTACAATTATATAGCAATTATATGCTAGTACCTTTCACTGAATAGGTAGTCGATAAACATACTAAATGAATGTAAAGTAATCCTGAAAGTGTCAAACTTAAATTGATTCTTCTTGTAAAATTTATGTTTATTACCAAGAAATCAGGGTGTATGTGAGAAGTAGGTTTTCATTTATTGCACAAAGCAATTAAATATCCAAACCTGTGATGAATCAGGCCTAGAGTAATCTTAGTATGTGAAATAGTAGTGTTTCTTGATTGCCAGAAGCACAACATCTCTATTGGGAGTTCCGTCTTGTTTGTTACATGCAGAATAAAATCTTTTATATAGCGTCCATGTATCATGTATCAAGGAAGTCATTTTAGACACGGGAGATATTCAGTTTCCAGGTCTTGAGCCATGTTCAGCTGTTCTCCACCAGAAGTTCTCAAAAGAGAATCACAATGTCTATTCTTACCCAAATTTTTAATAGATCACTCAAATGACTAAATAAGATGTTATACTGATAGAAATAAAAAGAAATAAAACTTATTGTAAGAAAGAAATAGGTCTGGGGCAGGCACTGTGGCTCAAACCTGTAATCCTAGCATTCTGAGAGGCCAAGGTGGGAGGCTTGCTTGAGCCCAAGAGTTTGAGACCAGCCTGAGCAAGAGTGAGACCCATCTCTACAAAATAATAGAAAAATTAGATGAGAGTATTGGCAGGCTCCTTATAGTCCCAGCCACTTGGAAGGCTGAGGCAGGAGGATTGCTCAAGCCCAGGAGTTTGAGGTTGCAGTGACCCATGATGATGCCACTACACTCTAGCCTGGGAGACAGAACAAGATGCTGTCTCAAAAGGAAAAAAAATAAAATAAAAAAGGTAGGTCTGCAAGAATATTTCTTCGATAATGTCTTCATGTTTTCCTTTTGTGCACCTTGACCCCACATCTCCCTCCACCACTACCAATAATATAATAGTAGGCAACTATAGGAAAACAAAAGCTCCTAAAAATATATTGTTGTAAAATTATAGCACACCTAACAACAAAAAAAAAATTAGTTTTCTAACTCTAATAACTGAGAAATTAATAAAAATCCTCAATTTATACTATGGTTTGAATTTATGTCCCTTCCAAAATTCATGTTGAAACTTACTCTGCATTATGGTAGTATTAAGGGGTGGAGCCTTTGGGGAAGTGATTAAGTCATGACAGCTCTGCCCAGAAATGGATTAGTGCCTGATAAAGGCTGGAGGGAACTAACGTAGGCCCCCTTTTGCTCTTTTGCTCTTTCACCATGTGAGGACTCAGCCTTTGTCCTTTTCTTTGGCTCTAAGCAATGCTTATTAACTGGAGGTGGCATCCTTTACTTTAAAATTGTATGCAGACTTCTATAGTTAAATTTAGAAGAATAATGAACATAAATCTTTGCCTAGATCTGAAAGGTTTTCACCTTGGAGTAAAATTTTCTTGTGATGTCTTTACTATATATCACCTATCTCCAACATTTCAGAGATAGGGCCTTTACTGTGTCATATGTTATAAATCTAGGTTTTCATTGATAGGGTGGCATTTAAACTGGACTTAATGAATGAATAAGAATTTGCTGGGCAAGAAAGGGTGATAGGAACAGACAGTATTCCCAAGAGAAGAACTAACCCAAGTACCAAGGTAAGGAAGTGGTGAATGAGAGTGATGAGGACTCAAGAAACAGTCTTTGAAGGCCCTTGTGGTGTTCCAAGTGAAGGATGTTCAGCAGTGAACATTGACAGGTGGGTAGATTAAAGAGATTCAAGAAAACTCGAGTCAAAGCAGCTACGACTTAGGGATGAACTAGATGTGAGAAGTGAGAGAAAATGGAGAGAAGTTGCACATGACAACATGCTTCCCATCCAAGTACTACCCAAGCCTGACCTTGCTTAGCTTCCAAGATCAGAAGAGATCAGGCATGTTCAGGGTGGTATGGCCATAGACATGACAACATGTATAGGAAGTTGGATGGACTTTAAGTGAAATTTTATAAGAGTACAGGAACAAGATAATATTTGAGCTGTGGCTTTTTAAGATAGCTCTCAATCTGCTACAATTTACAACCTTGCATAATCCCTTCCCCTTGAGGGTGAGCTAAACTCAGTGGTTTGCTCCTAACCAATAATATATAACAAAGGTGATGTGATGTCACTTGCATGATCAGGTGTTGCTATGGTTTGAATGTGTCCCCCAAAGTTCATGTCTTGGAAACTTGATCCCTAATGTGGCAGCACTGGGGGGAGGGCTAATGGGAGGTGTTTTGGTCATGGGAACACCACCCTCATGAATGAATTAGTGTTGCTATTATGGGAGTGGATTCCTCATAAAAGGACAAATTTGGCTCTCTCTTGCTCTTTCTTTCACCCTCTCTTTGCCCTTATGCCATTTGATGACTTCCACCATGATATGATGCAGCAAGAGGGCCCTTGCCAGATCCCAGCCCCTCAATCTTAGACATCTCTGCCTCCAGAACCATGAGCCAATAAATTTCTGTTCATTATAAATTACCCATTCAGTGGTATTCTTTTAGTGTTTTCAGGTTGTTATTATAAAATATCATAAACTGGATGGCTTATAAACAATAAACATTTATTTCTCACAATTCTGAAGGCTGAGAAGTCCAAAATCAAGATGCTAACTAACAGATTCCATGTCTGGTGATGAGGTCCCTTTCTCACAGATGGTGCATTCTGCCTTTATATATGGGTGTGTGGCAATCTCTCTCAGGTTTCTTTTATAAAGGTATTAATCCCACTCATAAGGGCTCTGCCCATATGGCCTAATCACCTCCCACAGACCCCATTTCCTATTACTAGCAACACGGGAGTGAGGATCTCAACAAATGAATTTGGGGGGTACTTAAACATTCAGACCACAGCATGGGCTTAGAAATATTGTGACTTCCATCTTGCTAGAAGATTCCCTCTCTTTCTGACTTTGATGAAGAAAGCTGCCATGTTGGAGAAAACTAAATGGCACAAAGTGAGGGTAGCATCCAGCCAATAGTCAGCAATGAACTGAGGCCCCTTTGTCCAACAATCCTTAAAGAACTAAATCTCACTTGAAACCATGTATGTGAGCTTTAAGGAAGGTCCTTCCCCAGTCAAGCCTTCAGGTGAAACCTTGGCCAATACCTTTATTACAGTCTTATGAGAGACCACAAAGCAGAGGACCCAGCTAAACTCTGCTCAGATTTCTGACCACAAAAACTGTGAGATAATAAACGTGTGCTATTTTAAGGCACTAACTTCTAGAGTACTTTGTTTCACAGCAATGAATAACTAAAACGATATTTTAAATCATGCAAGCAAATTAGATTTTTTTGAAAAGCTATCCTGAGATAAATCTTTGAGGGAAATAAAGACTATCTTTGAGCATCTTTGGGTTCCTACCGTCTCTTTCATGATTATTTCTGGATTCCCATAATCTCAGTTCTCTTATCTGCCACCCATCTCTCTGTCAAAAAGGAAATATTAATAAATCTGTAAAATTTATCCCTGGCAAAATTATTTGATAATAATGTCCTAATTTGGGGGAAGGAACAGTTTTATTTGAAGAGAGAAGACAAGGAGAATTCTCTATATATTAGGCGTTGATACTTATAGGTCAGAATTATACTCTGCCCACAAAGCCTCTTCAATTACTCCATATGGAAGACCACCTATTATTTCTGACCTTAAATACAAACATTATGTTTTTATTATTTACATTTAAGTATAATTTTTTGTTTGATTCTGGGTTTGATATTGTAGTTTAAGATTCTCAAGGGAGAGCAAAGTTTAAATTCATATCAGAACAAGCCCATGAGTAGATTACCTGTATAAAGTAAGTGCCTTTTGCTTTCCAGATTGATTCGGCAGCTTAAGGTTGATGTTGCTCAAATCTTCATGGTAATATCAAGTGGCTCCTGAAATGCTGTCCCAAGGCACAATGTCATAAATGCATCAGCAGAGCAAATGCTTTTCTTTCTGATAAATTTTATTTGACTGCCTAAAGTGTTTAATTATGATTCTTAGTTAAAATATCATATATTTTTCATATTATACATTTGGGGGCAGACTTCCATGGAAATTTTGATTCCTTTGGAAGTAAATCAAAACATATTTTAATGCTATTACTTTGTTTGAGGGAATATAAGCCCCATGAAAGGATTTGAATTGAAAATTTGAGTGAAAACATAGTGTCTCTACTAATGCTAGCAGCTTCAGCAATAACACATACCAAGAAATTATAGATATATACAATATGTATTTGATTATCTGCTAAATGACCCTGTAGTAAAAGGAAATTAAAAGAAAAATACAAATCAACTAAAGGCATAAAGTTTCATGGATTAATAATTTCTCTTTTAAGATATTAAGAATTTTCTACATTTTTATAAATTAAAATATAATTTTAGGGTATGAACTTTTTAGGAAAAAACTGTTTATAAAAGTATAATTCACAATATCTATGATATTTCCACAAAAGAGATCCACTCATGAGCATCACATAATTTATGCCTCTTTAAATATACCTATCAATGAAGCAAAACCTTAATGGTTTTTCAGAATTATCTCTTGAGTTTTCAAAAATTTGGATTTCTAGTCACTGGACCACAGAAATTGTGATTCATAGGCTGGGAAGGGGTCTAGGCATGTGTGCTCCATAACACTTTTTGCATGATTCTGTGCACAGCCAGGATTGAAGGTCACAGATTATTATGATTTTTAGATGCAACTTTTTCTGCTTCAGCAACTGAGGTGTCAATACTGGACAGAGTAGACACCTCTTAGACCTTCAGGATATGTAAGAGGAATACACATATGTGGATATTCAAACCACTTCTTTATGAACCAATTTTATGACTCTTAAATCTTCTCAGCAAATCATGGACCAATAAAAGGGGTCAGAGTGTGGAGAAAAAGTAAAGATGTCATGATAAAAATATCTTTAGAGAAAGCCATTTTCACTCACTCTAATGGAAGGATGGCAGTTTCCTCACCTCAAACCTTTTAAGTGAATAACATATTTCAAGGGGACCACTTTGATAGCTTTGAAATGTGCTCCCTGAAGTTGAATCACATAGAGGACAGGTGCCAAATTATACCTGAGACATTTAGGCTGACAGTGGCCTGGAAAGAGGGTCTGATAACTGCCTTCAAACAAAATCAGGAGACTGTTGCTATGTGGCCATTAGGCTGTTCTCTCAGAAGTGGTCATGGCGAAAGGGTCACTTTGCCTTGGGTCATCTTGAGTCCTATCTGATGTAGCTAGAGGCAAAAGACCTCAGCCAAAAAAAAAAAGCCTGGATGTGTCAAGCTGGATGCCCAGGACATGCAGAAAGAGCCTAAGTCCCCATGACTCCCCAGAAGAGAGATTCATGGTTCGTCTTCTGGTGCCAAGGGAACCAAAGGAGGACATGGGAACCTTCAAGAGCCCATGAAAGGACACTATGAAAGAAAGAATCACCTGTTAGGATGAGAGCACACAGTTGGCTAATGGTGGTACAATTTCAAGTCAAAATTCTCCAAATGCCTCACTTCCCTTTCTCTGTCCTCTTCCCTTTGATCCATTAGGATAAGAACTAGCAACTAAGCAAATGGAGGAGCTAACAGTGAGATGAGATCAGGATGTTGTGGTAGGTCAGGGCTAGGTGAATGGAGGAGAATAAAACAGGTTGGTCTCTTTCTTACTGCAGACATATATATCTGAGGCTAGCTCAAGCTAGGGATGGAGAAAATACATTGACAGTAAAACAAGTTTATCATTTTTATTATTAATAGTATAGAACCAGACACCCTATTTACCAAACTGAGACTATGTTCAAGTTAATGGAAGATCTTTTATATAAGAATGACAAAGATCTCAAAAGCAAACACAACCAAAGCAAAAATAAACAAATAGGACGTAAACTAAAAAGCATAGCAAAAGAAATAATCAACAGAGTAAATAGACTACCTGCAGAATGGGAGAAAATATTCACAAACTATGCATGTGACAAATGACTAATATCCAGAATCTACAGAAAACTCAAATAAGAAAAAAACAAATAATCCAGTTAAAAAGTGGGCAAAAGACATGAACAGATATTTTTCAAAAGAAAACATACAAATGGTCAACAAATGTATGAAAAAATGCTTAACATCACTAATTACCAATGAAATACAAATTGAAACTACAGTGAGATATCATTTTACAGCAGTCAGAATGGCCATTATTAAAACATCAAAAAACAATAGATTTTGGCACAGATGCAATAAAATGGTAATGCTTATACACGGTGGGAATGTAAATTAATAAAACCTCTATGGAAAATAGTACAGAAATTTCTCAAAGAACTAAAAATAGAGCTACCATTCAATCCAGCAATCCCACTACTGGTATCTATCCAAAAGAAAGGAAATCATTCTATCAAAAAGATACCTGCATTCATGTTTATCACTGCACTATTCACAATAGCAAAGGTATGGAATAAACCTAAGTGTCCATCAACTGATAATTGAATAAAGAAAATATGATATATATTTACCATGGGTTACTCGGCAATGAAATCATGTCTTCTGCAGCAACATGGATGAAACTGGAGGCCATTATCTTAAGTTAAATAATTCAGATAAAGTCAAACACCACATGTTCTAACTTACAAGTGGTAGCTAAATAATGTGTACACATACATAGACATAGGGAATGAAATAATAGACTTTGGAGACTCAGGAGGGTAAGAAGGTGGGAGAAGGGTGTAGGATGTGAAATTACCTAATGGATACTACATTCACTAATCAGATGGGAGTTACACAAAAAGTCAAGACTTCCCCAGTATGTAATATATCCTAGTAACAAATATGCACATGTACCCCCTAAATCTATAAAATTTGTAAAAAGGTAAAGAATGACAGAAAACTAGTGATGTCTATATCTACTTTCCTCCGTGAAGAATTATCCACACCAAATACATCTTGAATACAGTAGAAAACAAAAATAAAGTTGAATTTTTTCCATGTCATATGCTGTGATTGTTCACTAAGTCATATATTTGAACTTAATAGATGATTTTATAGCAGGGAAATAAAGCAACCACAAAATTTAATTTGTGATGTAGATAAGAATTCTGGATCATTTGATGTTTGGCCTGAAGTCTATTTAAATAGCATTTTATTTTCTAACCATTGAGATAAAACACTTTTAAATGTGTACATATAATTCATACCTACAGCCACATCATGTTATAACAAACGTCTAGTTGTTGAATAGACTTTGTCCAGCAGTACTTACTTTATTTGATATGTATATACTTTCTTGTTTTGGAAAAAATTTTAAGGTGACGTTCATAAGATACTTTCATGATAAAATGGCAAAATTAAAATAGAGATAAGAGCTCAGGTCAGGGAATTATAGAGAAGTTCAACCTCATAGTAAAGAAAAGCACATATATATGGAGCCCATATGGTTAAAAGGTAAACTTAACATTTCACATTCAGCTTCCTAGAGACCAAAGAAATCCAAGAAAAATTGAGTTATATACTCTCCATTATCTGAAGTAAGTGTCACACCATATTTTCACGAACACAAAATTCCTCTAGGATAAATCTCTCCAAAAAATTCTCATTAACTATTGATCTATAGAAAGAGATGCCAAATAGAAGCAAAATAGAAGCCAAGACGCCTAACAGCCCAGCCGTTTAGCAAATCTGTGGCATCAAGACTTGTATTACCCATGCTCTTTGATAGTAAGAATGAAAAGAAATATTGGTAATATATATATTAGTTTCCTATGGTTGCTGTAACAAATTACCACCATCTTGGTGGCTTAAAACAATAAAAATGTACTCTCTCACAGTTCTGGAGGCCAGAAGTTAATCAGTTTCACTGAGCTGAAATGAGGTGTGTCAGGATTGCACTACCTCTGGAAGTTCTAGGAGAGTATCCATTCCTTGCATCTTCTATCTTTGAGTGGCTATCCCCATGTTTTGGCTTGTGGTCACATCAGTCCCATCTCTGCCTCCATAATTACATTGCTTTATTGTCTTCTGTCTGTGTAAAACTTCCCTCTATTTCCCTTTTATAAAGGTACATTTAGGGTCCACCTTGATAATTCTAAAATAATCTCCACATCTCAAGATCTCTAACTTAATCTCACCTGCAAAGACCCTTTGTTTCCACATAGGTTAACATTCACAGGTTCCAGTGGCTATCTTTTGGGGAGTTCATTTTTCAGCCAACCACAGCATATGAACAGCAATGGATATATTACCTAACATGCAGAATAAGACTTATACACCTAATATATGTTAGGTAATAAACTGGCATTCTAAATTCAGAAATCATGGTGAATTTCCATACCCTTTTCCTTAACATAAGGAATTCTCACAATGTAGTTACAAGTAGAGTTTTCAGTTCTCAGTAGTAAGAATAGATTTCTGAAAGCCAGCAGGTGTTGCTGAAATTGACTGTGAAAAGGTGGGCCCAGATTATCGTAAAGTTCCATTACTAACAAATGCCTCTACTAAGAGCACTACATAAGAAAAGTAAATTTATTGTTCTCCTTTAAGATAGTAAAATCTAAAATAGCTCAATGTGAAAACTTACCTCACCACAGAATTTTAATGCTAGACAGGATCTCTGCCCATTGTCCTTACCTTTTAGAAAAGAAAACCGAGGCTCAGTCAAATAATGGCTCTTAGATCCTGCAGCTAACACATGGCACAAGGAGCCATAATTGACACTTTCTCACTCCTGGTCCATGCACTTTCCTTTGAGCTATCCAACTCTTTTGTTTGGCCATTAACTGAAATAAAGACTAGTTTTATAATATTTGCTCTCCAGTTCAGATATCTTCCATCCTTAGAATTAAAGGATATTAATTAGGATTTAAATCTTTATTTTTAGATTTAATAACATAAATAATCTGACTGAACCCTGACATATAAAAATCTGGTCTGTAGGGGAAAAAAAAAAACTCAAGGAGGATGGCACCCAATGCTCAACTGCTATTAGGTTAATTCAAAGGAGTTGGTTCATTTTAGATTTAATGTGAACAAAAGAAAACAAAGCCATGTACTCAGTACAGATATATCTACCAGAAGCAGTGAGCAGGGCTTAATTTGTAACAGCTGGGGAGGTTTTCATCTACAAATGTAATTAAAGATGTAGAAATTTTCTCTCACACACAAAATGTGTTGGTCTGTGGCCTTCTAAAAACTCACTCGCTATTTATCTATTATTTTCTCATGAAGAGAGACTGGGTAACAGGGCACGATGTTATTCTGATATTCTTTGTAAGTCATTCACTTTCAAGTTTTCCAGGCAAGCTTAGAGAGGAGACAGTTGCTTATAACATAAGCTGCCTCTCTATCTCAAACCAATGCCAGGATGCTGTTTGACAAATCCAGCTTAAAAAACCTGAATGGGTAGGTGATTTTGAAATGATTTAGTTCTTATAGTTGCTCATAAAATAAAATACAGAAGACATTACAGTGTGGTCCAAATGTTTTCTTAAGATATTATATATGGTGTTTGGACAGCTAGTATCCCCTGCTATTATTTATTCATGCCAATATAAATTATTCTCTTTAAATGAACTCAAGTCACGTAAACTCTGGCTTCCAGGAACCAGAGCATGCTTTCTTTTGAAGAGATGTGAATTTCACCTCATTCCTTGGAAATTGAAAAATCAAATAACAAACAGCCCCAGTGTTTGCAATCAATACTTAGTTCAGTAACTCCTCGAGATTGTTTGACTCCAGTGTGAGTTGCGGTCTTGGAAGTATTAAGTACTTGAAATCTTTTTTTTTTTTTTTGCTATCAATTCCAAAACCAAGATGAGCTACAGTAGGGAGTTGCCTTTATTATGGGGCTCTGAAGAGAATCTCTGGTTTGTTTTATTTATTTTAAAGCCAAAAGCCAATTCAAGGATGATGAATGGTGTCAGTTTGACAGCACCAAAGACTGAAATTCTTCATTTCTTCCAAGGTTTAGCAGGGCAATGACTGCAATTTCTTTTACCGTTTATCCCATAAATTGCCTTAACTTTTCCCTGAATAAGCTGATTCTAAAAATGTGGTATCAGGATCACGATCTATTCTGATAATTCCTTTCCTCCTGATAGCCCTGATAAATATGAGGGTAGATGTATTAAAAGAGATCTTTTTACTTTTTAAGAGATTTTTTTTTTTCACTAGAAACTGAATAAAGCCTTCTGATTGAATTTACTCAGGTCAGCACACTTATTGAAGGATAAAGCTGGTTTGGACCTGGCCCCAACAATGACTGTTCTATGGGCCCAATCTCAGATGTGGTTCAGATACATTGGCCTGAATTTTGCCAGATTGAAGGAAAGTCTTCAGGAAACTTTACACTCAGAAAGCCTACCTTTTTACATTAACAGAAACTTCACCCTGCTCTTTGGTTGGCACCAATAATATTGGGGAATGGATATTTCTTTGTTGCTGAGGGACAACTGTGGAACAAGAAGAGAAAAAGTTGTGCTCGGCTAGTTATTACCATCCAGGTAATAACGACTTTTGGTTACTACTCTACTGTCTGGTTGAAAGGAGAATCATTTCCTCTGAAATAATTTCACTTATTCCTTCTCATAAATAACTTATTACAGTATTTAAATATTTTTGTTAAAATGATTATGGAAACTCAGTAAAAGAAAGGAAGATATTATTTCATTATTTCTCATGTAGGCTTTATTCAACTTTTTAAATATTATGTGTACTTTTTAAAATATTATTAACAGAGATTGAAGCTGAGTCTATATCACTAATAGTGGTAAACTTTAAAGAAACATTATAAAAAAATTTTACTGAGGTAATAATGCTAATTGAATTTGCTAAGCAACCACAATATGATAATTGTTGCTAATAGCTTTGAAGATAATAATGAAAACCTAGCTTGTTTCAAGGTGTGTATAATCTGATTGGAAAAACAATAATACACCGAAAAAAAAAAACAGGTAGCAATGTGAAACAAAATTGAGTGTTCCCACCAAATATTGAATGTTCTTATTAAAATTAGTCTCCTTGCTCTAGAGGAAATATATAACCACAGATATATATATATATATATATATATATATAATTATTAATGTGGCATGGCTTTAAATACTGATAGAATTCAGTTAAAGGAGAAATTAGATGAAGTATGAAGTACATGAAATATGAATTAGGTTTTAGAAAAAAATATTTAAAAAATAGAGGTAGAGAGGACATTACCTATGAAAAAAATATTGTCAAACACATGGTATGACTATAGATTATATTGGAAAAATGAGGTTTTCTCATTTCTCTAGGGGATGAAACACATTTTGAAGTTATCTTAGAAAATATTGTTGTTCCTTTCATATAAAACTTTCAGGAAGTGAAAAACTGAGTGATTGTTAGGATAATTCCAACCCATGTCAAAAAATAAAGCAAAGTCTGGGCACCTTGGCTCACACCTGTAATCCCAGCACTTTGTAAGGATCACTTGATACCATGAGTTCAAGAGTAGCCCGGGCAACATAGTGAGACCCTGTCTCTACAAAAAAATGAAAAAGTAGCCAGATGTGGTGGCACATTCCTGTAGTCCCAGCTACTCAGGAGGCTGAGGCAGGAGGATCACTTGAATCAAAGAGTTTGAGGCTGCAGTGAACTATGATAATGCCACTGCCCTCCAGCCTAGGTGACAGAGTGAGACTGTCTCTAAAAAAATAAATAAATAAAATAAAGCAACTCATAGCAAACTAAGGGGTGCAAGAGAAGAGCTATTTCCTCCTCTTAGATGATTAAATTTTTTGGTAAGATTTGCTGCCCAAAAGCTTGGTAGGAGATTTTTAAAAATCTTTCTTGATTTAAATGATTAAAGCTATCAGGGCATGGTAGTGTGCATGTATAGTCTCAGCTATTCAGGAGGCTAAGTCATGAGACTTGCTTGAGCACAGGAGTTTGAGGCTGGAGCGAGTGATAACGACACCACTGCACTCTAGCCCAAGTAACAGAGCAAGACCCTGTCTCAACAAAAAAAAAAAAAAAAATTAAAACTGAGTGAGAAATTATCTTGAGTTTATACACTTATATTACACTTCATAGTTTACAAGTAGTACCTTAGGTTGGATAGAGAATAGCTGGTTCAAGTGCTGATTATCACTTGGTAGCTTTGTGACCTTAGTCTTTTCTTTTCCTATGTCTTTTGAAGTGTAGTTTTCTTTTTTCCCATCCAAGCACTAACCTGGCCCTACCCTGCTTAGCTTCCGAGATCAGATGAGATCGGGTACGTTCATGGTTGGTATGGCCTTAGACTTCTTTTCTATTATATGAAAATAACGATATTTATCTCATAGAGGTGCTGTAAATATTTCTTAGAATATAGTGCCTAGCACAGAGTTGAAATTTAAGCATTTGTTCCCAACACAGCCTGGGCACTACCACCACCATGTGAAAGATGACAAGACCCAGCAAAGTCTAGTAACTTGTCAAAGGCATTACAGATTGATGCTACACAAAACAGTAGTTCCCAGATTGACTATCCTGTGACTTTTCTACTCTACTGTATAGCTTTAAATACAAATAATTTCACATATGACTATATTGATAGACATGAGAATCTCTATGAGTCTACAAATACATTTTCATTTATACAGTCACACCCCGCATAACAATGTTTCCATCAATGACAGACTAGGTATTCAACAATGGTCCCATAAGATCATAAGGAGGCTGAAAATTCCTATCACTTGGTGACATTGTAACCATCATAAAGTTATAGCACAACACATTACTCACGTGTTTGTGGTGATGCTGGTGTAAACAAACCTACTATGCTACCAGTCATATAAAAGTATAACACATAGTTAACTATAAAATGGCCTCAGCCAGGTCCTTTAGAAGGTATTCCAGAAAACAGCATTATCATCATAGGAGATGATATCCTCATCTTCATACATGTTATTGCCCCTAAAGACCTTCCAGTGGGACAAAATGTTGAGTTGGAAGACAGTGATATTGATGATCCTGACCCTGTGTAGGCCTAGGCTATTGTGTGTGTTTGTGTCTTAGTTTGTAACAAAAAAGTTTAAAAAGTAAAAGAATAAAAGACTTTTAAAAATAGAAAAAAAAGCTGATAGAATAAGAATATTAAGAAAGAAAATATTTTTGTATAGTTGTACAATGTGTTTGTGTTTTAAGCAAAGCATTATTACAAAGTCAAAAAGTCTTTAAAAAAATAAAAATTTAGAAAGTAAAAAACTTACAGTAAACTAAGGTTAATTTATTATTAAATAAAGAAATTTTTTATAAATTTAGTATAAGTATACAGTGTTTATAAAGTGTTGAGTAGTGTTCAGTAATGTCCTAGTGTTTACTCACTTAACATTCACTCACCGACTCACCTAGAGCAACTTCCAGTCCTGCAAGCTCCATTCATGGAAATTGTCCTATACAGGTGTGCCATCTTTTATCTTTTATCCTATATTTTTACTACACTTTTTCTATGTTTGGATACACAAATACTTACCACTATGTTACAATTGCCTACAGTATTAAATGTAGTAACATGCTGTACAGGTTTATAGCCTAGAAGCAATAAACTATACCATATGACCTAGGTGTGTAGTAGGCTATACTACCTAGGTTTGTGTAAGTACACTCTATGATGTTCACGCAATCACAAAATTACCTATTGATGTATGTCTCAGAATACATCCCCATTGTTAAACAACACACAACTGTATTTAACAAGGCCAACATGATTTATATATTTAAGTGATGTATGTATAAATTACTTACTGTCGTGCTTCTTAAACTCAGTAGCCATGAGTATGTGGCTGTGTGCTGTTGTTATTCAAAATCAAAGATTAAACATGGAACACCTTATAGATAGGGAGGGGTATTTTTTTTTATTAAAATAAGCAACCCACTATAATGAGGTAGACCTTCTAATTTTTAATATAAAACAAGAAGTGTTTTTACAGAAGTTTATTTTAGATTATACCTCAATCCCTAGTTTATATGATTGCATTTTCAGCTGTCCTTGGTATTTTGGAAGGAAGGTTTGATAAGCAATAAAACACCATTTTAAAAATCACAATTACATTTGAGTTTACCAGACATCTACATTTCCGAGAATATTGGATAGAGGTTGGCTTGATGTCTAATCTTCTCTTCATACTGAAATTTCTATATATTCTTATATCTACTTTTTTCCACTTCTTCTCTCCCCCGTTTTGAGGGAAAAAGTAGTATATACAGAATGGCCAAAAATAACCTGAGGAGAAAAAGTAGAAGAAAGTACAGCCAACACATTTATGATAGATATAATGTTTCTATATTCTACAGGACATGATTTTACTTGGTCATATTGATCATATTAAATGCTCTGATATCAGTAACATGTGTGTTACCTAGCAAACTTCAAATCTAACCTTCTAGATTGCTCTTTGTGATGCTGGGGCTTGAAGTCTGTAAACTACATTTCTGCTTTGCCTGGTTGGCTCCCTGTTGGACTTTACCAATAGGGGGTGCTAGGGGGGGCCTGGAAGACTGGAGGAGGAAAGAAGACATGCTGCCCACTCTCTGCTTCCTGTTCTTGTCCCAGTGGCCAGGGATAGACACTTTCTTTCCACCAGTGACACTTGTTCAGTTATTTCCAATTTGTAGTTTTTCTCACCTTCCCATTGCCTTACTTTAAATCATTGATTCAGTCATTATTTCTTTTAAAATCATTTACTTAGTGCCTTGGTTATTATCACAAGTAGTATCAGCAGATTTTTGCTTGTTTTTTTTTTTTTTCCCTCTAACTTGACCTCTGTCAGAAATCTTGAGAATAATCATACTATTTCTCAGCTCTTTCCCAAGAATTCTAAATGGATTGGGTAATCTTCTTTTGTGATTACTATAAAGAGAGTATTCAAATGATTAAAATAAAATTTGTCTCAACACTACAAGCCATGAGACCATGACACGTTATTTCAAACTCTGTTTAAATGTGTCCATATAAAATATTATTGAATGAAGTAATTAATTCAGACTGGCAATTTTTAAAAAATTCCTTTGAAAGCTTCTATGGGATTAGAATTTTTTTCATTTTCCATCACAGATGCAGCATAAAATATACCAGAAACCTAAACCACTGAACCTCTCACATCTGTTTTTCCTACTTTAAACATCAAAGACTTCAATTTTTTTCTTTTTCTTTTCTGTTCTCTGTGTAATGCTATAAAGAGCTTTGCATAAGTGTCATTGACTAGGGTTGATAAAGTTATCAATAATAATAACAAACTTTTCTCTATTCTCAGAATTAGTTCTAATTTTTCATACAACTAATGAAACAAAATATTTTGTTTGTTTATATTTCATAAGAAATAAAAATACCCACAAGATAAGTTTTAAAATATTTTGAAAAGCATTTTGAAGATTTTTAACCTAGTAATAAGAATATTGATGTTCAGGAAGTTTCAATCCCCATATCACTTTTAAAAAATTACTTAAGATACATTATATGTAATTTTCTGATTTAATGATGAACAGATAATGGATAAATTATGCTTGGCAGTGCAAGCCAAAGAGCTAACAGCTTGAATTATTTTTACAAAGACCTAATCAAATAATATAATAAATTTTCATATGCCCATTGTGATGATTAATTTTATGTGTGATTTGGCTGTGACTTGGCTCGACTACAGTGTCCAGATATGTGGCCAAACATTCTGGATGTTTCTGACAGCATGGTTTTGGGGTGAGATTAACATTTAAATTCATGAACTTGAAGATTTTCAAAAGATAGGCAAGTGGCCAATGCATATATTAAAAAAATGTACAACATCACTAATCATCAGAAAAATGCAAATTAAAGCCACATCAAGGTACCACCTTACCCCTGTCAGGTTGTGGCCATTATTAAAAAGTCAAAAAACAATAGATGCTGGCATGGATGCAGAGAGATAGGAACTCTTATGCTCTGTTAGTGCAACCTCTATGGAACACAGTATGGAGATTCCAGAAAGAAATACATGTAGACCTACCATTCAATCCAGCAATTGCACTGCTATGTATCTATCCAAAGGAAAAGAAGTCATTTTATCAAAAAGACCTGTACTCAAATGTTTGTCACAAAACAATTCATAATTGTAAAGATGTGGAATCAACCTAGGTGCCCACGAATGCATGAGTGGATAAAGAAAATGTGGTACTAATATACATACCATGGAGTATCACTCAGCTATAAAAAGGAATGAAATAATGTCTTTTGCAGCAACTTGGATGGAACTGGAGATCATTGTCCTAAGTGAAGTATCTTAGGAATGGAAAAACAAACACCACATGTACTCTCTAATAATTGCTAAATAAAGAGCTAAATGATGGACACACATGGGCACAAAGATGTAAAGGACATTGGAAAACAAGAAGGGGGGAGGGTGGGAGGAGGTGAGGGGTAAAAACATACCTATCATACCTATCGGGTACAATGAACAATAAGTATTCTGATGATGGGTGCACTAAAAGGTATCCATGTAACAAAAACATTTGTACTCCCTTAATAGTTTGAAATAAAGAAATAATAATAATTTCACAATTAATGAACTTTGAGTAAAGCAGAATGTCCTCCATAATGTAAATGGGCCTCACCTAATGAGCCTGAATAGAACAAAAGACTGACCTCCCCCAAGCAAGAAGGAATTCTGCCAGCAGATTGCCTTCAGACATCACCTGCAACATTGGCCCTTCCCTGGTAGCCAATCCCTTAAAATAAATCATTCTCTCTCTCCCTGTGTGTGTGTGTGTGTGTGTGTGTATGTATTCATGCGTGTACGTGTACATATGTGTAAATATGTGTATATGTATACACACATCCTATTGGTTCTGTTTCTCTGGAGAACCCTGAGTAATGATTCTGGGGAATCCATCATCACAATTAACAACTGGAAATTGCTATATTATTTAATCTATTTTACATGTAATAATTTAGAGTAAATATAGACAACATGACACATCATCCCTCAATAGGTAACTACATCACTATCTATAATTTTTAAAGATAATATTCTCCTACATGAAGAAAGATCATTATTACACTTAACAAACTTAATAATTCTTTGTATCATTTAATATTCACTCCATCTGAAATTCTCCCAATACTCTAAAACATGTCATGAAGCCAATTAAGAACTAAACATCATGTTGGGGTATGAAACATAATACTTTATAGGTGATGCTGTGTACCTCATACTGCATCACAATAAGACACATAATGTCTGCACTATTAGTGATGCTAACATTGAACATTCAGTTAAGAGGGTGACAGCCTTATCCCTCCTCTGCAAAATTAGGTTTTTTTTTTCTTAGTGACCAGCAAGTAATCTTTGATGATATTTTTGCATCCCATGAATACCTGTAGCAATCTTTGATCTAATTATTTTTATCACCTATTAATGATTATTGCCTGAAACAAATATTTTATTAGAAGTTAGCAGAATATCCAATAATAATTTGTTATAGAATTATAAGAAAGCCAGTTCTATTCCCCCTATCTTCCTAATTTGTTTAACTCTGAACACACTAGCACAGAGTTTTGGGTTGTCATGGTTAGAGTATTACTCTGGGATAAAAGAGAGCCTACTTTAAGATTTGGCTTGTGTAGGATGAGGAAAGTCTAAAAGATTAGCAATAAGAATATTGATGTTCAGGAAGTTCCAATCCCCATATCACTTTTAAAAAATTACTTAAGATACATTATATGTAATTTTCTGATTTAATGATGAACAGATAATGGATAAATTATGCTTGGCAGTGCAAGCCAAAGAGCTAATAGCTTGAATTATTTTTACAAAACCTAATCAAATGACATTTAGTATATGCAACCAGCCAACTTAACATTGTTTTTACTTATTGCCATGCATTTTTGTAGAATTTTGGAAAGTCTTAACCTTTATTGTTCCCATTTGTTTTTCATATTCACTTGCAATCAGAGGTTCTAAAACTCTTAAGTTTTACCCCTTTGGCATTAGATTTTTCACCTTTTTCCTACCACTGCATGTCTTCTGAATATGTAAATTTACATGCAACTTTACTAAGTCTATGAAGAAGGAACACCCACTGAGCATAAATGGAAAAGAGATTAAACTTAAGGGATACAGGGAATTCAGAAATTAACATTATGATAGGAACAGAAGATGCTGAGGCAATACTGGAAAAAAGCCAGTTCTCTCTAAATTTTTGGTCTGCCCTAGCAGATTGTGGAGGTTTAACTAAGATCCCAATAGACTTTTGAACTCAAAATACTTACTCAAACTCATTGTGGACCCTTTGAGGTTGACTCATTGCTAATATTTTTCCATTTTAGGGTAAGATTTCCCACTGACACTAACCAACACAACCTCAATGTGGATAAGTGGAATAGGAAGTTCAAGATCATTGAACTCTTGTAAAATGACTTATTTATTGTTTTAAGTTAATTCCTCAGACATGGTTTGTGGGTTTTCTATTATTATTATTAGATTTTTAAGTTCTATTTTCCATCCATTGGCCCTAATCTTCCTTAAAAAAATTTCTGAACAACAGGGACACAGCTGTTAAAAGAATGAGCTCACTAATTAGTTTCATATTGGGAAAATAAATAGTGTAAAAAGTTACTTACCTTATTGTTTATTTCTTAAGGGATAGTGTGGAAAATGTCCACTCAAGACTTAATTGCAATAAAATAAACAGGATTCAATTTGTGTGCTTTGGTTGACAAATTTTTTGAGTAGAACTGTTCCAAATTAAAATAAGAACCTGTCTTTATAAGCTTGGTTGTTATCTATTTATCTATTTATTTACCTTTTTAGTCTGAGAAAAATTCGGTGTTGAATAAACTTTTCTCTTAAATCCAGGTGGCATGCAATGGTCTGCTCTTTAAAGTACTCCAGCATTTTGTCTGCATGCCATTCTATCATGGAAAGCAATATACAAAACAGTACCTAGCGGGTAATGATAGGTTTCTGTAGATTCTAAATAAATATCTCATACATTAACATTATCATATTATTCTATTTTAACAATGTAGTTTATTCATTTCACCTGTTCTAAAACTGTCATGTTGCTATCTTTTAAAAATGCTGTCATATTTTTATATTTTTGCTTCCATTTTTCCTTTTCCCTTCTTCACCAAGAACTTACTTGTCTAAACTAAATAATTGCATGTCACATGCAAAAATAAGAATATCTTTGAAAAATAATGTGAGCCAGACTTCAGCATTGCATCTCATTTTATGTTTCTTTTTCTTATTCACAAGATTCAGTATTCTATAATTCACAAATTCATCTTTTATCTGGACAAACTTAAAATTTAATGCCCATCGGAATTACTGTGTGGTTCAACACAACTTTGCTTCTCATTTCTGCCTGGCGCCAGTCAAAGTGAAGATGAACCCACAGCCAGATTCTGTGAGGGCACAAAATGCCAATTTGTATTTCCCTATAAACCACCACAGGCTAACCGGCATCTGACCTGGGAAGTCCTGAAGACCAGACAAACATTTAGGAATGTCCTCCATCAGAGAAAAATGAGGAAGAAAGTGAGATTGAGGGAAACAGTAACAAAATGAAATGGCTGAGAAAGATGGAGGAGAAGACAATTAGGCAGGAAAATTTAACAATGGGTTTCTAATTTTCTTTGTAAAGGTCTCTAACAAAGTTCTGGAATAAAGAACCATTGTAACATGATATACAGCTCGTAACCTATGCAAAAATAAGGAGTTTTACAGAGACCATTAATTAAAATAATAAATGCTCAAAACCAAAGGAAAACAAAATGTTTTATTAAATTTGTTATTGTAATAAATGTATTATTAATTTCATTATTAAATACTTGAGATATTAATTTCAAGCAATTATTTTTAACATGCTGACTTGAGCTAATGAGTCAATTGTTAAAATCAACCTATAATGCTCAGCTATTGAATAATTTAGGGAATTTAGTTTGCTTTCAGAATATTTTCCAAAGCAGTTTACCTTGCTTATCTTTTCTCCTCCAGTTTCTTACATCCAGCCACCTTTCAGATTAAAAATAAATCTTTTGTTGTCTGTGCTAAAACTCTTGCCTTTCTTTATAAGTAGGTGTATTAGATTAAATATAAATGGCATCTAATAAATCTGCAAAATGCTGAACCATGCATAAACTGTTGGCTTCTGTCCTTGTCTTTTTGGTGATTCTGAAGTAAGAGAAAAATATCTATGATTGATTACTTGCTATGATACAAAACTGCAAGAGAAGATGTGATTAGTGGTAAACCAAAGAGAAGATACCAATTTATAATCCTCAACCTTGTTAACCATATATAATGTGGCCAATTGTATTTTCAAAAAATAGCCACAGCAATATTTATCCTTCCACAGTGATATTTTCAGATCCTTTCTATTCTCCCTCAAGAAGGAAAGTCTATTTTCCTTCCACTTGAAAGCAGATGGTACTGCATGAATTAAACGTAACACGAGCGATGCCGTGTGACTTTGGAAGCTAGGTCATAGGTGGTGATGTGGCTTCTGCTTGGCTCTTTCTCTGTCTCTTGAAATACTCAACTTTGAAACCCAGCCATCACATGAAACTTCTAGGTATTCAGCTATCAGCCCCCACTACAATCCTAGATGATTGTCAGCATTAGCCGCTAGACCTATGAGTAAATGACTGCAACCGCGAGCCTGCTGGCTGCCCTTGTTGACATTGAGAGGAGCAGAGACCAGCTGAACTGAGTGAGCTGTGCCCAAATTGAAAATTTGTGAGCTAAATCTATGTTGGTTTTGTTTTTAAGCCACTAAGTGTTGGGAATTTGTTATTGTTATGGACTGAATTGTGTTTCCCCATATTCATATATTGAAGCCCTAAGCCCAGTGGGGTTTTTAGAAAGTTCTTTGGAAAAGTTCTTTTTTTTTTTTTTGAGACAGAGTCTCACTCTGTTGCCCAGGCTAGAGTGAGTGCCGTGGCATTAGCCTAGCTCACAGCAACCTCAAACTCCTGAGCTCAAGCGATCCTCCTGTCTCAGCCTCCCGAGTAGCTGGGACTACAGGCATGCACCACCATGCCCGGCTAGTTTTTTCTATATATATTTTTAGCTGTCCCTATAATTTCTTTCTATTTTTAGTAGAGATGGGGTCTCGCTCTTGCTCAGGCTGGTCTCGAACTCCTGAGCTCAAACGATCCGCCCACCTCGGCCTCCCAGAGTGCTAGGATTACAGGCGTGAGCCACCGCGCCCGGCCTGGAAAAGTTCTTATCTCAGACATGTAAGCATTAGCCTCCTCTACTTTGTGCTTTCCTGGCCCTATTTGGTCTGGGTCTGACAAAAGTGATTTCATTCTGGTATCTGCAACTTTCACATTATAAAGTGGCAAAGAACTTGGCTGAGTTGTGTTCTCTTGTCACTCGTGAGTGACGAACTTGGATGATATTTGGTGGAGGAGATTTCTATGCAAAGTATTAAGGTGCAGCCTGGTTTCTCTTTACTATTTATAGTAAAATGAGAGAGAAAAGAGATAAATTGGAGGAATTGTTAAACAAAAAAGAACCAGGACTTTAAGATTTGGAAATTTCTTGACATATTCACATTGCAAAACATTAGAAAGTGCGTTCTGGAGTGAATAGCAAGAGTGTAGCCGGCAATCACTTCATAAAGAGATTATCCATGGATTTAATCGGCTATCTCAGCCAAAGCCAGAAATAAAGATGAGATTATACCAACAGAAACACTGCCAGCTGGGACCATAGGGGGAGGGAAAAAGGGATGGAATGAGGAAGGCTGTCAGACTTCTGGAAAGCTACAGGATAAGACAATAGAGCTATCCAGCTTCAAACAGCTCCTTTAAGAAAAGGGAAAAATGAGCCTAAAGGTGATTCAGAAACTATCAGAGCTGCTGCAGGCTCAGGGGGCTAAGATGTTTTCTCCAGGGATTCAGTGGGTAGGGCCAGTGCCTCAAGGACAAGACCACTCTAGAGCCACAGGGGTGAGGCTGCCACCTAGAACCATGGAGTGACACTGATGCCCAGTGGGTGCACAGGGTAGAGTATTGAGTCAAAGAAGATTATTTTTGAGTCTTGCCTTACTAGTTTTGGTCTTGATTGGGACTCATTACTCCTTTCTTATTTCTACCTTTTGGAATGGAAATGTCTACTCTATGTCTGTCCTACCATTGTACTTCGGAAGTGCATAACTTTTCAGAGGTTCACAGCTAAAGAGGAATTTTGCTCCAGGATGACTTATATCTTGAATCTGACCAATACCTGATTTAGATGATATTTAGATGAGACTTTGGACTTGGGATGTATGCTGGAATGGGTTAAGACGTTTGGGGCTATTAGGATGGGGTACATGTTAGTCAAGGTTCTCCAGAGAAACATAACCAATAAAATATAGATAAAGACATATATAAGTGGAGATTTTATTATGAAGATTTACTCACTGAATTATAAAGGCTGATGAGTCCCATGATATGCCATTCATGACCAGGAAAATGAATGACTTTTCAGTCTAAGTCCAAAGTCCTGAGAAACAGGGAAGTCAATGGTGTACCTCCCACTCTGAGGCTGAAGGAGTATTGCTCACAGTCTCAGGACTGGAGAACAAGGAGTTCTGAGTCCAAGGGCAAAAGATGATGGAGTCTCACCTCAAAAAAAAGAGAGAGAAAGAAAAAAAAAGAGAGAATTCATCTTTTCTCTGCCTTTTTGTTCTATATGGGCCCTCAAAGGATTGGATTGATGAGGGTAGATCTTTACTCAGTCTAATAATACAAATGGTAATCTCTTCGAGAACACCCTCACAGGCATACCCAGAAATTATGTTTTACTGACTATCTACACATTCCTTAGCCTAATTAAATTAACAGATAAAATTAACCATCACAGAGCTAATGTATTGCATTAGAGAGGTACATGAATATTGGTGGCCAGAGAGTGGAATGTTACGGAATGAATTGTGTCAACCCAATATTCATATATTGAAGCCCTAACTCCCAATGTGACTGTATTTGGAGATAGAGCTTCTGAGGAGATAACTAAGGTTAAATAAGGTCATAAATGTGTGGCTGTACTCTAACAGGACTGGTGTCCTTTAAGGGAGAAGAAGAGACACCAGGAGCGCATATGTAGAGAGGAAAGGCCATGTGAAAACAGAGTGAGAAACTGAGGATTGAGATTTTCAATCCTAACTGTACCTTTGTCTATTCATCTTTTCACTTCTGCCAGTTTTGGATTTCATATTTTGAAGCTCTATTATTAGGTATATTCATATTTGAAATTCTTATGTCTTCTTGACGAAGTGATCCTTTTATCATTATGTAATATTTTTCTTTAACCCTGGAAATATTCTTTGTTCTAAAGTCAATTTTCTGATATTAATATAATCACACCAACTTCCTTATGTTTAATGTTTGCATATAACCTCTTTTCTATTCTGTAACTTTTAATATAGCTACATCTTTATATCCATAGTGAGTTTCATTGAAGACAACATATAGATGGTTTTGTTTTTTTATCCTGAAAGCTCTGCCTTTAGTGAAGGTAGTTATATTTACATGTATCGTGGACTGGGTATTATTCTGAATGTTGACTTTACAACAAGCAAACATAACAAATATGAAGTTAATTATAAAGTAAATTTATACAAATAAAACCTCACTTTTATCTGTCGTATAGTTTGGAGTTCTGAGTAAGGTATTCTTGAAGGCAAAAAAAGATTCTGCTATAAAAATTATTTTCAAGTCATAGATGATCTTGCTTTTATTGACTAAGAGTAATTATTTAAATGGATTAGTTTTGATTTTCCCACACCAAGCTGTCTTAGCAAATGCCCAAATGAACACTCATTTCTGATTAAAGACACAGGTCACTCTTACTTACACTAATGGTACCACTATAATTTTGGGAGCTAATTCCATCAGCCTGTGGCAATTCCACCATGATCATGTGCCTTTGAAACTTCTAATTTTGCTCAAAATTAAAAAATAAAAGGAAAGGGGAACTGTTTGCTCATAAGCTTTGCTCCGCTACAGAATTTTGCATTAGCTCTGCCACCTTATCAGTTTAGGCTTCCATTCTACTACCAAGAATATGGGAATAATATTATATTCTCCAAAAGGCTTTAAAGAGTATAATCACAAAGAGAAAAAGTGATATTTGTAAAGTTTGCATTAACTCTGTTTTTCCAAATACAAATCATGTCTTTATCTTACTGCCCTTTCCTGAAAAATGCATCTGTGTTATATATGAGACATCTTCCTTTTTTCTCATTCATTTGGTAATTTTAACTGAAGAAATTTAGAGTCCTAATATAATATGAAGACTATCCCAATTGCCTTTAAGGAGAGGTATCTAGGAATCAGTTGCTGGGCTTTAAAGGTGGGAGCATATAAAAATACAAATGAGAACAAATTAATGTAATAAATATCATTAAGTTTTAAGCATTTGCCATACATTTTAAGTAGGTGTTAGCTAGAGAGTAACAGAGAGGTGGGAGAAGAATACTGTCTTCATTTTCTCTCAATTGAATGGATGTGATTTAATTTTCAAGCTACTGTGTTTGTCCCTGGAAAATTCCCTCATTTAGTTATTTGTCTGGAAAATAGAGACCTTCAACATATCAAATGATAGGTAACTTCATATAGAAAATAGTAGATATTCATTTTTCTCAAACTATGTAAAGGACAAAAAGACAAAATTCTGTTATGTTTTACAGATATTTCTCTAATGATAATTATGGGTCTAGGAAAATCATGCTAGGTCTATGAAATTCAGTAATATCCATTAAATAAGTTTGTATTCTTCATTGAAATATGTTCTGCTATATACTGACAAATAAAAAGTAATATTAGAAAATATTGAGTTGAGAAATAAAATATTCATCATTTTAGAAACCTAATCTCACTAGATATAATCCCTAAAATTAGAGAATCTAACTTTTTAAAATATAGATGGCAAATTATTCACACGTGTCTACATTTTATGAAGATCAATGTGAATAAAGTGCTGTACCTAAATTTACAGAAATTTACAGAGTTGAAAAAATTTAATACCTGTAGATAATTTTTAAATGGATCTGGGTCTAGAGTTCTTAATTCACATAATCATGTGGTTTTTAACACATCTGAGCTGCTACATATGTATTTGAACTTTAATAAAAAAGCATTTTTAAATTTGAAGAGACCTTAGAGATTATCCAGTTTAATTATATTACTTTAGAGTGAAGCAGATTTAGGTCAAGAGAAGATGAAACATTTGCCCAAGATCTCACTACTAATTAGTTTGCCAAATTGGGATTAGAACCCATGTTTAATGATTTACAATAACAATAATAATAAATTGGAATAGTAGAGAGCATTGAAACTAGAAAAACACTTTCAAACACACATCATTTTAGCTAATGTACTTTCTACTACACCAAACAGTTTGGTTTTTCATGTTCATTCTAAGCGTATTATATGATTGTGTATAAAAAATAAACTATTTCACTTTCTTTTTACTTGCTACTTTTTATTGAACTGGAAGAGCTTATATTCTTAAGATGAATGCTATTCTTCTAACTTAAGCAAGGTGACTTTCTTATGTGACAACAAGTAACATTCAGATTTATTGACCCTGACAAACAAGAACAGTACATTTTTAATTTATATGTTTTTCAATTGAAATATTTCTTGATGCATAAAATACTTCCTATGCTCATTTGGTCTAAGATTAAATTCAACCACCCATTTATATAAAATTCCTATATTTATATAGTTATATCTTAGTGTACTTATCAGAAAGATATGAAATGATTTTTTTTTTTTTTTTTTTTTTGTGAGACCGACTCTCACTCTGTCACCCCAGGGAGAGTGCAGTGGCATCATCATAGCTCACTGCAACCTCAAATTCCTGGGCTCAAGAGATCCTCCTGCCTCAGTCTGAGTGCCCACCTAATTTTTTTTCTGTTTTTGGTAGAGATGGGGTCCCTCTCTTGCTCAGGCTGGTCTCAAACTCTTGACCTCAAGTGATCTTCCTGCCTCAGCCTCCCAGAGTGCTAGGATGACGGGCATGAGCCACTGCACCCAACTTGAACTGATCTTTGAAATGTGTCCTAATATACCACAATGACTAAAAATATAAAGCTAAACCACTTTATTCTATGTCATGGTGAATTGTTCACTATTCTGCTTTCTTAAGCATTTTCTTCTAAGAGTCGATTATATAAAAAGTTGATGGTAGTATCTTGAGAGAAAAGAAATACTTGCAAATAGAGTTGAAATTATAATCAGAATTGAAATTATAAATCAGTGGGATTAGAATATAAGAAAAAAAACACAACATGCTGTTTTGAATAACAGAATTTGATGACACACAAACCCATAATTTTAACATTTAGGAGGAACTACCAAAGACAAATATGCTGAAAATAGAAAAAAAAAATACTATTTATTAAATAATACAGCATTAAATTGTTTCATACAACATTTGTTTATATCTCTAAGGAACAGTAAATTGTATCAGACTGTGTCCCAAAATTAGATCAATCTGCAAATAAATTCAGGTTTGTGCATGTAGACAAAAGATATATATATATATATATATATACACAATGAAGGCTCCCTCTATGTGATTTATAATAATGTTTGCCTATATTTACTTATTTCTTCTTTATACTAAAATTGTGATTTTTAAAATTTCCGTATTTACAGGATAAGTAGAATAATTCCATATCTCAGGTATGATTTATTTTCCTTCCCCCATTGGTGGAAATGGGCTAATTACCATGAATTATCAAGTGTTATATATGGTTTCACTATTTTTGTTTATTCAAATATTATTCATTTGTCAACTTGATGGTGACTATAAGACACAAGCTAGCAAGAAAGGAGTTTTTCATTTGATACCAAGAAGTCATTAGGATTAACAAGTTAATGTTTATCAAATTACTCTGAACACTCAAGTGTATGGTTCTGCATTAGTACAAAGGATTATCTGGTAAACCAAATTAACAGAACTGATCAGCATCATAAAACAAGAATCATCTGCTTTTAGGAATTAAGTAATTATATATAATTAATGGAAAGGAATAATAATTAGTGAACACATAGTACTTACACAAGAATCAGTTAACACTTTAAAAATAATTAACTTTCCTAATGACCATTTTCAACAAAATTAATGTAGTTTGCATGAGTAGCTGGTGACAACTAAAATACTAATAGCTCCTCATTACATCACTGCCAGAGGGGGTGGAAAGAATACATTTAGAGCAAACCTTCATGTTTTTCATTAGTATACTCTTCATGGTTCTTTTGCTGAAAAAGAATAATTCCCCTTCAGGAAATTTAGCTTTGGTTGAATTTAAGCGATAAAAAATGTGTGCATGCATATACATCATACACATATAAGATTTACAAATACATATATATTTATAATAACTGCATTTAAATACCATTCATATCAGAGGAAATAATTTTGAAACTATTCCAGTATTATCTTTGACACATTCTCTTTTCTTATATTCCATCAGTCACCAATTTGTATATATTAATGCTTTTTTCCCTCTAGACCTATGTGAATTTTTCCATTCCACATGCTCCCATCACTACATTTCTGCTCTCCTCTAGCTTTCTTGCTTCTGTTTTTAATTCCTACATTTCATCTTAAACATAATCAGAAATCTTTTTTTCTAAAACATAGTTTGCAACTAGGTCCAACCCTACTCAAAAAGAATCAATGGCTCCCATTAGCTACAAAATGCAGCCTGAACATTCCATTCTGACATTCAATCTGAACGAACTCTAACCCAGTTGCCTTCCTAAATCTTACTTCACTCTTCTATTCCTGTTTTAAGTTTTCCTTAAATGCATTGAGTAGATATCCTACTTTCTTAAAGTTAATAATTCAGATATCCAACAGTAAGATGATGACCAGATTCAAAGTACTCTAAATTACCAACTATTATAATAATCTTGCAACCTATGCTGAACTTCCTCATTAAGATTAGTAGTCAGATAAATAGCTAGTTACTAGTTAGTATCAGAAAGAGAACTAAGTTCTGGTCAAAAAAAAAAAAAAAAAATGAGATAAAACTTCTCCCTGCTGTGGCTACACTTGCTTCTGAGTGCTCTACAATTAGTGCCAACTCTTTCTAGGACAGTGAGAATATGCTGTACAAATTTATCTTCTTTCCTTCATCCTTGACTTTTGGACATTTGCCTCAGGATCTCCCCAGTTGGGTGGCTCTGGACTTGGCCATCTTAGACTCCTACATACTGTTTTTGGCAGACATCTACTGGCTTTGTAGAACAAGACATTTTGTTTGACTTTAAGGGGAAAAAAGATATATGAGTGACTAATTCAACCCATAATATTGTCTTAAAGTCTACTGAGGGCATCACTGTAATAAGAGGGAGATTACATTAGGAAAATATGGGTCTCCTTAGAAGGTGAAAAAAACCAAGACAAGGAATTCACCATCATGCAATGCTAGATCCAGGGGAACCTTAGAGGTATTTAGTACAAATGCCTTATCTTGCAAATAAGCTCCAAAAATATGGATTGACTGATATAATATTGTAAAGACAGTCAGTGTGTGTGATATAGTTAGAAAATAGTGAGTATTTTCACTGCTTGCTGGTCCATAATTTTTCCACTACTCCATGCTCTACAGTAGAAGTCTCCAAAGTGTGGTGCATATACCGCAGAATGCAAGTAAGCTAATGCACTATACTGGGTGTAGAAAATATTGCATTCCTAACTATCTACACTTTTTCTCTTTAAAAGAGAAAAAGAAAGAAGTAATAAACCTTTAGAGGATTTTGATATAGATTGACATTAGTGTCCCCATTAAGGTGATGTATATATCAGATATTCATGTCACCTAAAGAATTCAGGATGTCCTAAGGAAAGAATGGAACATCTAGGAGAAATAGGACAGAGGTAAATTTATGCATTTTCATTCATCTTATTGATGCATGTCACAGTCTACATTTGCACCAGAAAATTAATTTATAGATTGCATTACTTAATTTTAATCAAGTAAATTTACAAATTGTATTTTTCTAGTTTCAACTAAAGTAAATCTCCATCTCCATAAAATGGGCAAGTGGCTTACAACACTCCTTACAATTAAACCAAGGACTGAAGATAATACTAATAGTGTACCATTAAGCTAAAAAAAAAAAAAAGCTAGAGCTTACATTATTATTCATTCTAGTATGAGAGCCTCACTGGGCACACTCATTTTACATACTGATCACATTGGTCACACTTTGCAAAATCAATGAAAGTCTAATCAAATTTGACAAGAAATCAACAAAAAAACTAAAATTATCAGGAAGACTATTAAAAATATAAATATCTGTCCACTGCCAGTAACAAAAATATCTTGCCCTCCATGTACATGGTGCCTTGAGATATTGGTTAATGATAATGGTATTTGTATATTGAATGGATGAATGAATGAATAGTATAACAAAAAATATTTGGAGACCATTGCTCAAGTTAAGGAGCTGGATATCGAATAACAACGGGCAGAAAAAACTGGAGACAACCAAAATAACCATCAACAGAAGAATCTATAAGCAAATTGTGGTGGATTTATACAATGGAATACTAGTCTGCAATAAAAGAAGGAAAGACAGATACAATAAATAACATGCATAAGTCTTCAAAACACCATGTTAAGAGAAAGAAGTTAGACCAAGAAAAAAAGAATACTGAGTGATTGTGTTGTGTTTGAAGTTCAAGTTGAAATTCTACCATAATGAAAATAGGAATAATGGTTACCGTTGCAACTGGCCACAAGAGGACTTTCCAGGATAATGAAAATGTCTTATGTTCTGTTTGGGGTATTGGTTACACAGGTGCCTACATTTATTAAAATTCATTAAATGGTACATGCGAGGTCTGTACATGTTACTGTGTATAAAGTTTACCTCAATAAAAAGATACTAACAACACATTTAAATAAATAATATCAGGTGAAATTTGTTGCACTTTTATCTGAGGCTCCCATGTTCTACCTCTTTTTATATGATGTTGTAATTTTCATTCACATAACCATCTCTCCTCCTAAGCAGTAAGCTTATTGGAAGTGGATACTGTGACTTATTTGTTCCTGTTTTTTCTGCTTTACACCAAATACCCATGGTACTGTCTCAAGGCAGGTGTTGTTGAACAAATAAAAGAGGCACTTAATTTTTATTTACTAGTTATTTAATACCCTTTTAATTAGTGAGCAGTTCTCCACAATAACTCCATGTGGAAGCTTCTCATTGCTCCTAGAACAATAGTAAATAAATTTTACCAGGTCCCTGAAAGCACCTTAGGTTTTAAATCATTCAGTTTTGGGTCCCCATTCCAGATGCATGGACTTTTTCCTACCTGAGGGACTTAAGTAAATCAGTTAATCTCTCAGGACCTATATCTCATCTATGGAAATGGATAAGACTCAACACAAAAGGTGTTGAGGATTGTAAGAAATATAGAAAAAGCACTATCACATAGTATGATACACATAATAAGCATGCCATAAATGTTAGCTTATTCCCACATGCTATAAACATGAGTGCATTTTTCCTGTAGTCATCAAAACAATACTGTTTTTCTCAAAATGTAAACATGTGTGCAGGTGGACAGAGAAGTTCAATAATTAACCTCTTGTTCCTGCCAAGAGTTGCCAAGCTACCTCTGTCTAGTCCTCTGTTTTTAATTTGGTGTGACTGTAAGTGGAAGTGTTAAGCCCCATACCTTTTGTGGCTTGTGTGTCAAAACCCTCTTTTAAACTTGCTAGAAACTTCCTCCCAGAGCATGCCGCAACTCTTCCAGGATGTGACAAGTGAATCAGACAGCTCTCTGTAGAATTCAATTTTATGAGACTGCTGAATTATCTAAGGAGCTTCTCTCTTTCCACTTACTGTTTTACTGCCTACCTTACCCCAAAATGTAGTGTGTCAGTTGTTTCCTGCTAACTGCCTCATAACATATTCCATTAAAAAAGCAAAAATTGCTGGGAGGAAAGCCAGAAGTTTACACTTGTTCTATTCCCTATGAATATCTTGTTAAAAACAAAAAAGAATAGGCACTGTTTTTATTTATAATCATAAAACTGAACTCTAAACTTAGAGAAGGTTTCTCTAGACTCACAACCCATGAATTGTCATCTGAAATTCACAAGTCTCTGGCAAGTCCTGATTTCTATACTTCAGGCATTTCGTAGCTAAGCTTACAGATCATAGATACAATGAGCCCTGAAATTTTATCTTTTATAAAACAATACCTACCAACTCCTTTGCGACACAATACACACAAATTTGATGTGTGTGATTTCAAGGAAAAAAGTTCTGAATTGGAAATTATTCTCTTAAAAAGAAAATGTTTAGATTTTAGTACTTTAACATAGAACAATTTTTCCTGAATCCTTCCATTCCCACCACATTTCCTAACTAATTTAAATAAGAAAATTAACTTAATTAAATGAAGTGATTTAAGAAAGATTAAGAAAGATGATCTTTCCTTAATGGAAAATGGTATTTTTACTGGACATGCTGAAGGGAGATCCATGTAATCTCAGCTGACTGCCAAACCCACAGTTTTCTCTTAAGGAAAATGGCTGGAACTGGTCCTTTTCTGTGTATAATGCTTTCAAAAGCATATTGAGTGAAACCAGCCTCAGTCCTTTGGCCACAACTGATTGCAGCACACTCAGTGCACTAGTCAAAAACAAAACAAAACAAAACAAAATAAAATAAAATAATGGAGCAGGTGAAAAGTGAAGCCAACTATCTCTGAAGAACTTCAGCCTGAAATTCTACCCAATAAAGTTGCTCCATATTGAAAGATGACCAACCAAGCCAATCAAATCCTCTTTTTTAAAAAAATATTAATTTAGAAATATAAATGTTAAATGAAAAGATGTTTCACATTCCTAATATATCCTAGATAATATTTTAATAGGTTCATTTTTTCATTTTTCCAAAAGGAATATAATATTTACTAATCTTGCAACTTTCGACCCAGTATATCTATGTAAACTTAATAAGCTTCCTTTGCCAAAGGTAAATCCTGTGGGCCATTTTCCCTGCAGTATTAAAGAACTTGACTAATGTAACAATAGCAATGCTGGGGATAATGTATTTGTGTGTGTGTGTGTGTGTGTGTGTGTGTGTTTAACATTGTAATGTGATAAAATGAAGCCTTATCATTGACATCATAGATCATATTTCTTACTTGCAGATTTTCTTACCACTGGGAACATGTTTAAAGGGAATACAATTTGAAGGAACAAAAGGAATTAATTTAGTAAAGCAGTTGACTGTGAACATTGTATAATTGAGAGAAGAATACTAATTGCAAATAAATAAATGACCTAGTTCGTTGCACTAAACTCCCATTTCCTCAGGCTGTTCATAGGTTGAAAGTAGAGCTTTTATTTTACAATTAAAGGTTGGCAAATACCAAGTAGAAAATGGGAATTCTTCCCAATTCAGACCACAAACCAATTCCAATTATTACTGATGTCCCACCAACAAAAGAAGATAACCAGAAATAAGGAAAATACAAATGCTACCCAGACAAAAATAAATAAAAACACCAAATTATAGCCAAACTTTTAAAATAAACACTTGGAAGGCTGTGTGGACTACAATGCAAATCATATCAATATCTAAAGTGATCTAGTTAAACATAGAGGGGGTTTTTATTTTAGCATGGCTAATCATAATTTTGCTTTCTCAGTAATGTAATCCTTGACACAATTTGCAGAAATGTCTTATACTTTTCCGTAATACGTGCTAACAAATTTATAATGCAAATCTAGTTATATTCAGTCATAAAAAGATTAATGATATTTTCTACCTATAATTGATTTTAGCAACAAGCTATGTTATCACTCTATTTTTGTTAAGGGCATGTGGCTTCATATATTCCAGTCATCAGTGAAACTAAGTACTTTCTCATGTTTTAATTTTGCCTTTCTGATTTTAGCCATCATTTTCTTGCCATAATTTGTAAACATGGTAGTCCTTCATCCATCCATAATATATTCTACCTTCTATATACCTGGCCTTGACATGTTTAATGGCATCTCTTCTTCCCACACTTTTCTTGCCTGGTGACTCCAAACCAAACTTTTTGTCAACATTCACTGCTCCCTTTTTTAGCCAACTTTGTTTCCTATCTCCAGTCACTGCCAGCCTTGTTCTCTTTTTTATTTAATTATTCTAATCCTAACCCAAAAACCTTGCATATATATTTGTTAATATATTTGGGTTGAAGGGGTTGGACTGGTTTTGTGGTCATGGTCTATTCAAATAGCTAACTGAAATAATTAATCTTAGGTGGCAGAGAGAAGCCAAATTTATCAGAAAAGAGCTAAGTAGCAGAAGGCAAGTGTCAAAATCTTATTTCTGAAGAGAATATCATATTTAAACAGTTATCAGTTGTACTTGAGGTTAACATTATGAATTAAACTAGTCTAAGGCATCAACCTAGAATTTGGCCTAGCATTAGATCTCAAATTTAAAAGCAAGTTTATAGAAAAGTTGGCCTACCTCTTCCCAAAATAGCAGAACTAATGTAGTTTGGCTTGGTGAATGAACATAATTATTACCTATCCACCACCTATTATCATAGGACAATTTAACTCACTTAGACTCATCAGACATTTACTGGTGTTCTGTAAGTGCTGGTTATCTGTGCTAGATGTTATGAGAAAGCAATCATTTCAATATATATAATATTCTTCCCTGTACAAAGGGAGTCAACTAGCACAAGACTGCAAATTTACCCTAGATGCTAAGCATTCTAGTGACCTTGCAAATTTAAATTACACTATTTTTTCATGAAGAAGCAGACAATGGATTTTAAATCCAGGTAATGAAAGTTGCTATATATATATATATATATATATATATATGCATCCTGACAGTTCCTTATACTTCTTAGTGATGAGAGATACAAGAAGCCTAACTTCAAAATATTTGGAATACAACTTAGGCATCCAGTAGTCCTTGTTTCTCACACAAATCATTGAAGAAAGAGGCTGTGTTTTGAAACACCACAGCCATAAAACAAGATAAAACTAAACTAAAAAATCATTTGCCCTGAAATTCAGACTTCAAGATGTATTGGAATCTCATCATTCAAATGTAACATTCTGGCATCATCAGTAAAATTCTTTTTTTGGCTCCAAAGCTCAGGCTATGATGATAGAAACTCCTAAGCGTCAGTCTTGAGTTTGAAAACATTGATGTCTGTGATTGGATTGGTTGGCTATACACACAACTTCTTATGAAACAATTTCTAGGTCACTATTCCTAGAATTCATAGAACCTTAGAACATAAAGGGACCGCAGAAATTACTTGTAAATGACTTAGTGATTAGAAACTGAATCTCATGACTAGATAGTGGAGAGATAGTACCAAAACCAGTTTTTCTGCCTCTTGGAACAGTATTCTACTCCATTAAAGCAAATTCAGAGAAAAAAATCTTGGGAGAAAGAGGGGAAATAAGGAGATATAGTTTAGAAGTTACAAAATAGTAGATATGTAGGATGAACACGTCTAGAGATCTAATTACAACATGAGGACTACAATTAATAAAAATACTGTTCTTCAGATTCCTGCAAAATGAGTAGATTTTATCTGCTTTTGCTACAAAAACCAAAAAGGCAGTGTGTGGGGGCGGTGGAGGTAACTATGTGAGATGATAGATATGTTAATTTGTTTCACTATAGTAAGCATTTTACTATCTATATGAATCCCATAACATCATATTATGTACTTTAAATATAGATAATAAAATTTATTTTTTAAAAAAAGCTTCTGTCCACTTGATAATTTTCCTTCTATCTTGAGGTTCCTAGACCCTTTTACATGTTAACATTGCTTTCCATGAAACTCTAGGCTCTCCAGAGCTAAAATTTTGGACATTTTCTGCTATAATTACTATCTATCTAAGCAAAAGAATAATCTTAATTGACTCCTTTTGGGATTGTATCTCATCATAAAATGTGACATTTCAGCCCTAAACTATTCTTTCAAAGAATAAATGTTTTTATGCCTGTAATCCTAGCACTCTGGGAGGCCGAGGCGGGAGGATCGCTTGAGCTCAGGAGTTTGAGACCAGCCTGAGCAAGAGTGAGACCCTGTCTCTACTAAAAATGGAAAGAAATTATATGGACAACTAAAAATATATATAGAAAAAATTATCTGGGCATGGTGGCACGTGCCTGTAGTCCTAGCTACTCGGAAGACTGAGGCAGGAGGATTGCCTGAGCCCAGGAGTTTGAGGTTGCTGTGAGCTAGGCTGATGCCACAGCACTCTAGCTGGGCAACAGAGGGAGACTCTATCTCAAAAAAATAAAGAAAGAAAGAAAGAAAGAAAGAATAAATGTTTTTATCTGAATCAAAATTACATTTCTTAAGCATGTTTCAAATCATTGTTTCAAAATGCTTTTGAAACTCAAAATGCTATGTAGCCAGGAGGAAACAGTTTTCATTTTGCTCTAAGAGCCCTTATCTAAAAAACAAAGGACCAACAACTCAACATTTTATACCAATCCTATCCCAGATAGTTTGAAACTATGCTCTTACAATTTTGACTGGAATGCATGGCTCTCCTTAATAAATTAATTAGTTATTTTATCTACAGTACTGGCAAGAAAAAAAAATATAGAAACCAGAACAATATTTCATTCACCAGGAATAACTCATTAAAATAGAATTGAGTGAAAAAGTAGAGAGAGACAGCATAGAAAAAAACAAAGAAAATAGAACAATGAAATCTAAGATTTGTGTAAGAGTTTTATTTCCATCTACAAGGAAAAAAGTGAATACAGACTTTAGGGCCACCAAATCATGAATTAAACAAAGTAAATTTGACTAAGGCATGGAGGATGGACTAACAAAACATGACAGGAAGAGACAGCAGAAGACAAAAATATTTTTGCCTAAAATTCTTATTTTGCCTTTGATACAAACCCTGATCCTCCATTATAAGTCTGTTTAATTTTGTCATTTCTATCTAGGAGTAAGCAATCAACTGAAGAGAGAAAAATTATATACCAAAAAACTTTTCCTTAGCTAAAGTTTAGGGAGGAAATTTACAGGGGCTGGGAATTGAGGGGAGGGATATGTCAACGGAGTGGGAGCTGGATTCAAAGAGGCCGAGTCAGCCTTTTTGATCATCTCCAGTAATGACCAATATCAGTCACTGCTGGGCCTGCAGAGCCTCCCGCCCTGCTGGTAGCCATCTGAGTATTGAACTAAGTGACCCTCCAGGATTCTCAAATACTGTAGTAGATCAATTGTGTCTTAGCAATTGCACAGCTGGTTATTTGGTTAAATGTGGGCAATTCCCCAAGTCCTAATTTGATTTTGGAATGTATCTGTTCACTTAAAACACATTGTAATGTGCTGCCTTGGATAGTGTATTTGTACCAGGGGAATTAGTTCAGCAATCCCGTGCTCCCACAAACAAAACATGCCTCCTGGAGACAGGGTTTCATCGGTCAAGTCCTAAACGCACACTATTTGATTATGCTTATTTTTAAACGGAGACACGATTAGTAAGAGAATATAAAGCTAAAAATAAAAAGAAGAAGAAAAAAAAAGAGGGGAAAGGCCAGGTGGCAAAAGTAACTCCCAAATAATTTATGATCTAAAATAAAATCTGTCAATGTTGCCTGAATTTTAGTGCAATTTAAAAGCAACTCCCTTGAAGAATTGGGTCACAAAATACTAGAAAAATTGCTCACACATTCTAAAATAACTGAGTAGGCCAGATTATGAGACCTGTTACCAATACATGTTAATTTACAGCATTTTAAATTTAATTTATGGTATTTTAAGTTTATCAGAGAAATTTTAAGTCATTTTATTTTAAAGTGTATATTCCTTATTCATATTATGTGGGGATTTCTCCCTACCATCCAGGGAGGAAAACAAAAGCAATCTTTTCTAATCCTCTCTTAGAAAACAAAAGTGATGAGATTATTGAATCTGTTTAATCCAATGAGCTGCTCCACAGCTTAGGCCTCAAGACTTTTCTGCCTCTATTTAACAGCTTGCTCCCTGGTCCAAGTTCACAAATTTTTTCCCCTAAGGCAATGGTTGCAAAGTCTTTTTTCTCAGTTGCTTTAGCTTCAGAGCTTTTGCTTGGAGAAAAATGGCTAGATATTGTATTCGTTACTCTTAAGGATGCACTGTGTAAATGATGTTTACACCCAATCTCTCATTCTCAGTATCTCCCTCTGTAAATGGGAAGGATTTAAAACTCTGACTCAAAGGGTTTTTTTAAGAGATAAGAGCTAATGCACGGCACAGCACCTGGCAATTAGAACAGTTCCATGGATATTAGCTTATTATCAAGTGCTCTACTAAAAGACCAAGAGGCACATGAAAAATCTTCAGAGGAATTTTCAGCTTAATATCTAAAGGCAGGAAGAGAGAAAAGAAGAATAAAAAAGGAGATAAAACCAAAGGCAAAAGACACTTTAATTTACTTCACTTTAATTCATGGCACTATATCTGCTTCATGTTCTACCTAGGTGTTAAAAGGATGAAAGTTGAGCTGCTTCTTTATTCCATCTTTTTTTTTTTCCTTTACAGAACATTCTACCTAATTCAAACAGAGACTACAAAAATATTCCATTTCTGAGCATAATGATAATTGGCTAACACTATATTTTTATTTACTTCTTGAATACCTAAAATAAATGACATGTACAAAGATGGAGTGGGAGGTGGCAGTCAAGTCTTCCAGTAATGAAAAACCTTATAGAGTTGACAAAACTATGCCTAAGATAACTCTCCAGAACAATCTGGAATAGATAGAGATAGACGCATGCAGGAGTCTTACAATGCTTCAGAAATTCATTCTTTAAAAAGTGATTAAAATGAAACATGGGTATGTTTGCATTTGAAGTATGAAGTTAAGAAAAATGTAAGTTGAAGAAGCCCTCTCTAGAATTATCTCATTATTTTTGTTTTTCCAGTTTTCTAGGAAGGTCTTTAAAGTTTCGTTTCCCTTGCGAAGAAGTTAGGAAGAAACAGCAGAGAGTCTGGAACCAACCCCCAAAGGGTTAATGAGGGTGCAAGAGATGGAAAGGAGACAGGGGCTAGGTAGCTGCTACAGCTGGGGATCGTTAATAGCAATCAAGGGCCACTATAAACAAATCAGCAGGAAGTAGAGAGGCTCTACATTTTCCTGGCTTGGTAGCAGGAGCCACCTGGACAGAGGGAATTTGGCTTAAAACCCTCATAAGGAACTTGGTGGTTGTTTTTTCTTTTTTCTTTTTCTTTTCTTTTCTTTTCCTTTTTTTTTTTTTTTTTACCACTCAAGCATAGTAGGTCACTGAAGTAAACAAATTGAACCTGCTCATGCTATAACAGATTAAATTACTATCACAAAATATAAAATCCACAATGGGTTATGACTAACTTAACACAATAATACAGGAAGAATTTTACAGCTAAGGAAAAGTGGGTATAGTTTTAAGAGTAGTCAGGGAAAATTAAACAGAGAAAGGAGAGAAAAAGGGGAAAAAAAAGTTATTGGTTTTAATATATATTATTATATCCTCCAGAGTTTAAAAAAAGAAATCATTTCTTGTTTAATAGCATTTGAGTCAGCAGAACTGGTGACTGTGATCAAATCTGTTTGAAACCATATTCTAGGCACTTCTGGGTAGGGGAGCTGCTAATGAGGACGGAAGAAAACGACAATCCGGAAGAGCAGAGACTGAAAGGATTTCCCTCCAACAAAAGGAATGCCTATTAAAAAAAACAAACAACTAAATGGTGGCTTTTTCCCCAGACCCTTTCTTCCAACTCTACACTCACAGATCTACATGATCTCTGCTCCACTTTTGAATGTTTATTACACCCAGACCAGACTCCAAATCTTGTATTATTTATTTATTTTCAGCTTGGCACTTGCTTTACTGCTCTATGGTTCCCTTTGTTTCTAGCTATAGGATGTAATATCTCACTGTCAAGGGGATAGACAGGCTGGTCTCATCGGTCCAAGGAGATTCTCCAGCAATGAATCAGCAGGGGTAATCAGCTGTCTCTCTTGACTGCCTTTCTTACTTTTTTGATTGTCAACTCTTTGTAAAGGTGACTCTTTCAAACACTGAATCTAGTCAAAACTTTGACTTCAGAATTTAGATAAATTAAAGAACTAATATAAATTTATTACAGTCACCATGACTTGAAGTTCTCTGCTTCTGATGACTATGAAAAATGGTATGTTAAAAAATCTCTATAAGATACATTCACTGTCAGTATAGCTGGATAATTTGATCCTAAGGGATACTCCAAAGATGTTGGCATACCCCATGGAGTTGAGTTTAAATGGCCAAATATGGCTAGTAGGTCTGGCATCCAAGTTGTGGCCTCCAAGTACAGCAAATAGGTTATGTAGTTAAGAGGCCCAGGTGGGGTGGAATCTCTGCCCTACCATTTAGCAGCTGTGTAACTAGGTAAGATGCATAACCTCTCTGAGATTCAATTTTCTCACCTGCAAAATGAAGAAAATATAGTGCCCACTTCACAACATTGTTAGAGGATATAGGATGTTAATGTGTGTGAAGTCCTTAGCATAGTGCCAGGGATAAAGAACATACTCTAAAGAAAGTCAGATCTTACTATTATTTCCAGGAACTGCTTTTGTAAAATTGTATGACTTACCTCCATTTTAGACAGACTCATATTTAACTTTTACCCCATTATGAAATTATAAATATTTTGCTGTGAATAGTCTACCTCTACTTTGTCATTATTTTTTGTCAGGTGCATTAGGTGTACACAATTCCCACCAAATAAAGGCAAAAATAATTTCTTGGTTTTTGCTTTTCTCTCCTGGGCAGCAATTATAATTTGCTTGGAACAAAGTTTATTATAAGTCATCAAATACATTTCCCTATGGTGTCATTGCATACCACCTATCTAAATATTTTTTCTGCTGATTTATTTATTTCTCAGAATAAAAATAAAGAAAGCTGTATGACAAAGAATATCATTTACTTATCCAAGGATCTTACAAGAAACATGAATGTACCTCTCTAATACGTTTACCCTCTATTTACAATAATGATTTCTAATACCATAGAGGTTCTAATTAACTCTATGCTTTCCAAAAATCCTTAGTTTGGCCTAATACACAGGAGCAATCTATACTCAGCATAGATTATATTTGAAGAAAAAAAAAAACTTAGTAATTTCTCCAGATATCATGAAATCATTCTTTTTTCCATCATTACATTAACAAACATTTATGGAATACTGAGATGTGCCAACACACTGCTAGGCACTGCAGATATGATAGTGAAAAAAAAACCTTGCTTCCATAGAGATTAAATTATGGGGTGGAAGATAGAAACATTAATCAATCAATAATATATGTGATATGTTAGATTGTAATCAGTGCTAAGGAGAAAAAGATAAAATAGGGAGGGAGAACATGAAGTATGGAGATGGAAAATTGAGAATTTTTCTTCCCGTTTTTGTGAGAAAGGGTTTCGTTCTGTCACCTGGGCTAGAGTGCAATGGCATCAGCTCACCACAACCTCAAACTCCCAGGCTCAAGTGATCCTCCTGCCTCAGCCTCCCAAGTAGCTAGCTGGGACTACAGGTGCAAGCCACCACAACCAGCTAATTTTTTTTATTTTTGGTAGAGTTGGAATCTTGCTGTGTTGCCCAATCTGGTCGTGAACTCCTGGCCTCAAATGATCCTCCCACTCTGACCTCCCAAAGTGCTAAGATTACAGGTGTGAGCCACTGTGCCTGGCAGGAAAATTGAGCTTTTAAATGTTGACTAGGGTGGCTCACTGTGAGGTTGAATTTTGATGAAAAACCTTAAAGTACAAAAGAACTAATTCTGCCAGTATCCAAAGGCATACCATTTCAGGGAAAAGGAGCAGAAAATGCAAAGTCACTGAATTACAAGTATGTTTGACTGAGGAAGGACAAGGAGAAATACAACCTGCACACAGAGAATGAAGGGAAGAGTAGTAGAAAAAGATGAAGAAGTCTGGGAACTAGAGCATGTAGAGCCTTGGCTTTGTATATTCTTTGAATCAGAAATAAATATTGTCTAGAAAGTAATGGAAAGTTTTATTGCCCTAATGAAATATGGACCCCAGAATCAGATGCCCTAAATAGGATATTTTAAAGAAGGAAATAATCTTTCAGCTGGTCATACCAAAACTCTTTATTTGCATGTGTATTACCTACAGTGAATCTTTTACATATATCATCTTTGATTTAATCTAAGGCTGAAGAAATATACTGAAGAAAATATGATCATTGAATTTTCCTTTTTTTTTTTACCTTCTAAGATAAATCACAGCATTAATCATTTGATAATTTACCTTTAGTTTAAAATTAGAGGTTAAGAGGATTCATAAAAAAGAACTGGCCTCAAGCTTCACCCAGTGAAAAGGACGGTTTACTCCCATGGTTAAGGAATCTAAATCCATAATACTCAGAGAAGATTCCTTCACAAACTCCCTGAGTTCACTGAAGGTGAAAATTGTTAATGGCAAAGCACAGACAGGTCTATAAAATGAACTAATTCCTTTACAACTTTAAGACAGCAACAACAAAATGCTCAAACTGAGACATGAGAACTTCTGATGAAGAAAAAGTTTAAGTACTGAACCACCATTAAAGAGTGGGAAACTAAGAAGGATTCAGTTCAACTGACATTAATTAAGCAAAGCGATGAGACCTGTGTTAGCCACACAGAAAGCAAGTGACATTACAATCTAATGTGCAAGACAGATATTCTTAACAACAACAATAGAAAACACTCCATTTTTTTAGCAAAAATGAAACCAAAGATTTTCAGCATCATTTTCACAACTTCAAGTATAAAGCTACTAAGATAAAATAGAAAACTTCAACTAGGGTATTTAAAAATATACAACTTCTTCATCTAAACAATACTATATTCTCTTATCATTAAGGAGAAGGCATGTTTTCCTTTGATTATTTTGAATTGTTTAGCCATTTCACTATTTTGTAGCCATTATAAAACATACTCTTCCCACATCTGATTGCTTCACATCTCAAAAAATTAATACTTGTAAAAATATAATTATTTGAGAATAATTATGTTGACCACTGAAGAGGAAAAACATGTATAAGAATAGGTTACAAATTTTCTCTTTTTCCGACTAGGAAGATAAACCTTTCAAAGATGGAAATAGGACACAATTTGGTTGCTATCATTCTAATCCTTCCATTTCATCTGGACAGTAGGGCCACTCAATACACAATATATCTTTATACCCATGACCTCTAATATTATAATATTAATACTTCCTTCTTCCTGATTGGCACCTATCACCTATCTACCTGAGCTATAACCCAGATTACCTGATTGTTTACGGCAAGCCAAACCTAATGGAAATTTATCAGTCTATTCAATAGTGGCAAACAAAATCTAGAGATGATCTAATAGTTTCTGCAGTTTCTGTCCTATACTCTAAGGTGAAAGAGCCCTACTACTCACCACCATTACACAGCAGCCTTCTCATCTATCGCCCATCACCGCCAAACACGTTTAATCAATGTTTTATCTGGGTCTCAAAGACCCAGTGGTTCTTGTTAGAGTTCAAGGGTAGATGGGAAGGCGAGAGGAAGGCGATTAGCATCTAGTCTTAGCAGAAACACAGCCTGGGACTTCTTTGCTGCCAATCTTATCTTCACCTGGTGGGTGAATCAGCCTACTATCTTTAAGGAGACCCACCTGGTTGCTTTTCAAAGTCAGGTATAATTTGGCCACATTTCTGTTTGAACAGTGCTTTTTACTATCAGCCATTCTCATTAGCTGAAGTGTATAATTCATGTCTTTCCCTTTGCTCATTTCTTCCCCACTCTACCACATATAATGCAGAGGTAGTTCCCAATATGCTACAGTGATTAGGCTTTGACATAGAGATGGTAGTTATGAAATGATCCTTCCCTAAAGTGCCAACTTCCCTCCTCACAATGCGGATATGGTTATTTCCTACCTATTAAAGTTCTTTGTCCAACTTAGCAAGATTCTCCTATTATTCCTCCTAAGCAATGGAGGAAATAAAAAAATGGAATTAAAATTATATTTCACTTGCACTTGCCTCCAAACTTCTGAAACTGTAATACAATATCAATCAAATGGGGAATCTAAAAGTACAGTAGGATCTATCTATATGAGGGCTGTCCAGAAAGTATCCAACCATTGTATCCATGCATCCATTGTATCCATGGCTGGATACTTTCCAGACAGTACTCGTGTATCAGTCTCAAATTTATGACTTTGTTACTTTTTGACAGTTATATGGTTTTGCCATGCTAATATTAACTGGTATTTCATACAAAAATAAATTTTGATTCAATCATTTCAATTATTCAATAATTCAATGATTGAAATACATTTCCCCAGCAAAACCAGAGATATTTTTATAATTTATCAAATTATACCACATTTATTGGGATATAACTTATTTTCAGGTATCTTCACTCAACAACAAAACAACGTGAATAGAGGTCACATAATCATCTAGGCCTCTGCACCATGGAATGTGAGTTTCCCTATTTCCCTAGAGTCAACTCACATCTAAACTTAATCCACTTGGGTTTTTTTTCTCCTCTTAAGTCTAAGAAATGAAGAGTTGCCAAAAAGTTACTTCCAAATAAATTGACCTGAAAGTTTGATGAATAAATGTCCTTATCTACCTATAATATGTATAAATATTCATATACATATATGTACATATATTCATATACATGTATTATATATTCTATTGGAAAATTCTGTTATTAATATTTCCACATGCACATTCTACTCTAGTAATGCTTTATACTAAACTTCCTCTAACTACTAAAGCCACAGTTAATCCTTTCTTCTGTGCAGCATAACTGATTTCACTCTAACTTTTAAAATACCTTTCCATAACATTTCTGATTAAAACCAAAACCTTATTCTGCACGCATCCCATTTGAACTTATACTGTCTCCCTACTTTGCAATACCTCTCTTTTTCCACTTTCTCCTCCATAAATTCCTCAGCAGCCCACAATATCAACCTTCTCAGTCTTCCCCCTTCCTCCCTGAAGCTTTCCATAGTTAATAGAAAGATGCTGGCACATTCCCCTCCTCCCCAACTGCAACATAAAGTCCCCATGATTTCCCTTCTATCCTGTTCCCCAGATTATGTACTAACTCCGGCCTTATGTACATATCATCAGTTTCAAGTGTCCCTAATATATTATTTTTAATAGTGCTAAAACTTGCACATTTTATATGTGTCAACTTATTTAATCTTCACAACTATTCTGTAAGTATATTGTTAGTTCCATTTTAGAGGGGAGGAAACTGAGGCACATGGAGGTTAATTGCCAAAGGTTGCACATTAGTGAGTGGAAGAACTAAAATTTAAATAGAGGCATTATGGCTCTATTTAATAATATACTGCTCTTAACCAGTATATTAATCACTCCTTTATATTCAATATTTTTCTTTTTATTTACAGTTTTAAAGCCCATGCATTTGTGTTATCTGTTCTAATATACTAAAAATTCTATTGTTACAAGAACAATACCAGTTTAATTCAAACTACAGTTGAATTTTTTAACTTTTATTAATCATTAGAAGTTGATACATTCAAGGACTAACTAAATTGGACAGTGCCATATAAAATGCTAATACATGAGGAAAAAAACAAAGAAGAGACGAGAGAAATATGATGAAGCCATATAAATAATATATTTGCTGAGATTTTCTTTAAGAAATTAATCATCTCCTTTCAAAGTTGTCTACTGCCTCAAACCATTGCTGAAAGATTAATATTCTAGTCCCTTCAAATGGATTACTTGCTTTGTCAGAGGTATTTGTGGGCTTTGGGTATTTTTTAAAATCAAAATAGTACCACAAATTTAAAAAGTGTGTTGCTGTTTACAATGTACTTTTACATACATTATTGCATTGAACTATATCAGAAATGACATCTTTCTTTTTTCCTAACATGGAGTAAATAAAAGTGACATATATATAAGAATGAATTTCTTAGGAAAACCTTTATTTTTAGCAAGTGAAAACAATTCCTCATTATATAATATAAACACTTCTTTCCTAAGACCTAAAAATCTATCTTAATATATAAGAAGGATCATGCAACCATTGCAGGAGCATCATTTTTGTTTCAGTTTCTACTAAATTGCAATCAAGACAAAGAAATGAGGAAGGTTTGAGAGCCAGCATCCCTCCCCACACAGAACGTTGTCATGTGCAATTCTAACTTAACCATGATCTAACTTTTTATGAAAAGATGTGTGTGCCTAAATTATCTCAAATTAAGAACTAAAACCATCTTTATTTTTCCTTTTCTAATTGTCTCTGTCTCTCTCTTTCTGACACACACACACACACACACACACACACACAGATTAACAAATTCAAAAGAATAATTTGCTTAATGTGTAAAGTTCTTTTCTTCTGTCAATTTATTTATAAATTAATGGCTAATGGAAAATAAGTAGGTGATCTACTATCCAGTATTCTTTGCTCCTATTTCAGAGAAAATGTGTTACGTTTACCAAAATAATTGCAGGTAAATTAATTGTGAGAGTGAATTTATTTTGTATGTATTCTACTCAGATTTCTATCATTGTGAAGGAAATTTTATACTTTTTTGTTGTTTTTATATTTTATACTTTAAAGGCACTGTTCCACTGGATTTAGAACAAAGGCAGTAACAGATTTTTACTGGTCAGCAAATAAACAGCAGATAAAGAGCTTGATTAAGGAAAAGATCACCAGTGCTATTCTTTATTCTGCAACCAATAATTTTACAATTAACAGGAAATGTGCCTGCTGTTTCTCCAGCATAGATTTTTTCACAGGAATTCTTGTGATGTGACTGCCAAGAATAGATTTCTACATCTGCTTAATGTACATTGAAGAAATGATACATTTTCAAAGTGAACCAGTCAATTTCTTCAGAAGCTCTCTTACCTTAATAAGAACAAAACAAAATATTTAACCAAGAATTCTAAAGCATTTAAAGAATGTTTCAAAGTGTAACTTACACCCATAACATAAATAAGCACCAAGTACCATCTCAAAACTGAAAAGAAAAAAGTTATTTTTTCTGAGTTTGAGCCCAAATCATTAGATAGAATATACACTAAATTTCATGTCTGTGTGTTTTCCTTTTACAGGAAGGGAATTACTCAGCAAATTTTTACCACCCAGCAACACAGATAGTCCACAATTATGTTTAGGACAAATCCATATTGTGGACTCAAACAATCATTGCTTTTTTATAAAGGCTCAAGTAACACAAAGATCATGTTAATTCACAGTCTCAATCAGATTGATGTTTGAAGTCCACAGAGAAGTCATTGTAGCTGTTCTTCAACTGTTCCTTTGATTTATTTTTTTTCTTCCTTCCCCAAAATCAGACCCTGATACTGGCAAGTTGAATTAAAAACCTGTCATAGACACATCTGTAAATGATACTGTAACCAATGGCCATGGCCAGACCCCAAATTTAATTATGTGTAAAATGGTAAATAAAACAGAAAAATTTCCAAACATAATTAACATGGTGAACATTAAATGGATTTAATGGATATTATATTTTAAATGTCCCCAAACTTAACAGGCATAAAATGCAAATGGAGTACTTTTCATTGCATCACATACACACATGAATGAGAGCGTGCAATAATTGACTTAAAATCTTTCTGAAACTGTGGTGGGTTTTTCTCTACACAAATACACCACTGATGATACTTACATAGCTCCATTAATGAAGAAGCCAGGCCATGCCAGACTAATTACATGAATGGAGAAGATAGTTCCTTGTTATCAAACAGAGCCTGCTCATTTTTTTGTTCCCCTGGGCTTAACAAAAAAAAAAAAAAAAACTTTTCTTCTTATTCAGACTTTTTTCTAGTTTGAGTTATTTTCCAGTCTATTTTTGTTCAGATTCTTGAGGAGTGGTGACTTACGTCTTGGTTAGCAATCTCTTTTAATGGCTGCAGAGATTCTAATAACAAATTAACAAGGATCGCAAATACCATCATTCCTCAAGTTGTGAGCCAGCTGCAGCAAAATCATACATTCAGCGACATCAAGTGATATTTGCAAGGCAGTGGTGGGTAATAATAAAGTGCACAAGCTCTGGAGCAGAGTGCCTGAGGTCAAGTTAGCTCTAGCTTTGTAACTGTGACTTTTGCCCAAGTTACTTAACCTTTCTGCATCTCAATTGCCTCAACTGCAAAACGATAATTATAAGGTTACTGTGCAGACTAAATGAGTTAATTCGTGTATGTGAAACTCTTAAAAATATATACTAGTTATCATTGTTGTCTCTCATAATTTACAGTTACTCAAAAGGCACATTCTGATTAAATAACACTATAACTATTTTCTCCATTCCCAGCAGAAAGCATACGTTCTCTGTCTATATCACTGGTTCTCAAAATTGGCTGCACACTGGCATCACCTGGGAAATTTTAGAACTACTGAGAGCTGGTATAGGCTATGGTATAGGCATTAAAATTTTTCAAAGCTTCCCAGGTTATTCTGATGTGTAGCCAAGTGTAAGAGCCACTGATTTCTGTCCCTTGTTACCTAGATGAACTACTTCTAGAAAATATAATCAGGGAGAGAGAGGTTGCAGGTAGCTGATGCTAATTCCCATAGTTCCCTATGGCCTATAGCAATTGTCTCAGTCTATTCCTGCTGCTACAACAAAATACCACAGACTGGGTAATTTATAAACAACAGAAGTTTATTTCTCACAGTTCTGGATGCTGGGAAGTCCAAGATCAAGGTGCTAGAAAATTCAAAATTCTGTATCTGGTGAAGGCTCACTTTCTGCTTCCAAGATGGTGCTTTGTTGCTTCATCCTACAAGATGGAAGCAGAAGGGCAGAAAAAGGGCCTGGGTCGTTCCGGCAAGCCCTAGTATAAGGACATTAATCCCATTCATGACGGTGGAGCCCTCATGACCTAATCACCTCCTACCTTCTAACACTATCACTTTGGGGTTTAAGTTCCAATATATAAATTTTGAAGGGACATGTACATTCAAACCATAGCAACTGTTGTTCTTAATCTTCAGTGTACATAGGAATTACTGGGATAATTCATTAAAACAAAGATTGCTAGCCACATCCACAGAGTTTCTGAATTAGCAGGTCTTGGATAAGGCCCAAAGGTTTGCATTTCTAACAAGTTTCCTTGGAATGTGCATATTGCTGGTCCAGTGACCAGGAGTAGGGACACATAAGCCCATAGTAACCACCATATTGTCAATATTCTTAGTATGGTCTGTATTAGTCAGGGCTCTCCAGAAGAAATGGCATCAACAGAATGTACATATATATGTGAGAGAGAAAGAAAGAAAGGGAAAGAGAGAGAGATTTTTATTTTAAGGAGTTGGCTCACACAATTGTAGAGCTTGGTAAGTTCAAAATCTATAGGGTAGGCCAGTAGTTTGAAGATCCAGCGAAGACCTGCAGTTCAAGTCCAAAGGCATTCTGCTGGCAGAATTCCTTCTTACTTGAGAAAAATCAGTCTTTGTTCTATTAAGGTATTCCACCGATTAAATGAGGCCCACCCAGATTATGGAGGACAATTGGCTTTACTCAAAGTCCACCAATTTAAATGTCAATCTCTTCCAATAAACACCTTCACATAAATATCCAGAAAAATTTTTGACCAAATATCTGAGCACCGTGGGCCAGCCAAGTTGACACATAAAATTAACCATCACATGGACTCATCGGTATACGAGTGCTGACTCGAATTAAAAAAAAAAAAATCTTCTCTATATCTCTTTGTTATCACAAATTACTATTGAAAAGTTCAGATTAATCAATGTTGGTAGAAACAATAAGAAAAATTGAATGGTCCAAAGTGATTGAGTTTGGTCATAGTCAGTGACAAAGGTGTCAGTGTATTTAGTGACCCAACAAGAACAGCTTTCTAAACAAAAATTTTGAGATGCTTATGAAAAAAATTGACACAAGATTCACTGTAGGTACGATTATGAAGCTGACTCTTCTTCCTTTTCCTGGCAACTCCTCCATGTAAATGAGAGGGGTCCAGCATAGTTTTAAGCCTTCTAGGTTTTCCACCGTCTGTGTCAAAATGTATCTGTCTTGTGTTCTGATCGCAAAGGTTCCTAATCTCAGCTATAAATTTAATAACAAACAAATCCAACTAAAGTATTAATATGTCATGAACCACAGAGATAATTTGCTGACACTGACAGATTTTTATGTGGCTTAATAAACCAAACTATCAATATTATTTTTTCTAAAAAGCTGCAAAAGGACAGCAAGGCCAAGCACATGAAAAACTTCTTTTCTAACACTGAGGTCTATTGCAAGGATTAGAACTAATAAGTAAGCTTTTTCAAAATATATTCTCTGTCACTGGGCACACAAGATATATTAAAATTCCCAGTGCTGGAATTTTACAGATAACTTAAATAAAACCCCTTCCTCTCCTATCAATACTTCTCAATCCTGATTGCATATTAAAATCACCTTGTGAGCTTTTATTACGTACAGATGCCAGGTCTCCTCCGTAATCCAATTAAGTGAGAGCATCTATGACAGCTAGGGAATCGGTGTGTTTTAAAAGCTCCCCCGGTGATTCTACTATGCAACCAAGGTCAGGAACTACTGCCTCATATGCAGAAGAAACTATAAACCATGAGGTCACTGAGTTTGTGAGGAAAATGAACTACACAATTTACCATAAAATAAATAAAACCTTTACAGTATCAGTTTTACAGTATATTGTTACAAACTTTATAGTGTTAGCCAACTGAAGATGGAATCAGCCTAATATAGGAGTAGACTTTAGGAAAAAATAAATAGGTAGAGTTTCTCCAAGCACTTTTTAACTTCTCATCCTCTCAGCTTTATATTGTAATTGATACTCACTAAAATAAGTTTTATTTTTTCAGTGGTACTATGAGTATGCAATATACTCATGGGCATAATCATCTTTTTTACATAATGATTAAAAATAGTGATTTTTCCTTTTTTATTTAGGGTTTTTGTTTGCTATTGTAAAAAGCTTGAGAGATAAATTCCCTACATCCATTCTGAAGTTTTCTTGTAACATTGGATCAACTAGAGCAGGGACTATGTCCTAAATTAATTGAGGAACTTCACAGTTCTAGCCTAGACCAGAGTTCAGGAAATACTGATTAGCTGACAGAGGGTGAATTGTTTTAACCTAAGTGTTTATTTTCATTTCTAAGGTATTTTAAATACTTATCTCTTAAGACACATATTTAAATAATATATATACATATCTACACACTTTGATTTTATAAAAGCAATGTAAATCTTCAGAAAACATTTATAATACAAAAGTGTCAGTCTCAAAGAGGTAAATTTGAAAAAGAACAAAGAACTGATGCATACAAAGAATAAGAAATATTGCAGAACTGTTATTTCCAAAATGTTGCAAATTTTAGAACTTAAGAAAATGTTAGGGCCGGGCGCGGTGGCTCACGCCTGTAATCCTAGCACTCTGGGAGGCCGAGGTGGGCGGATCGTTTGAGCTCAGGAGTTCGAGACCAGCCTGAGCAAGAGCGAGACCCCATCTCTACTAAAAATAGAAAGAAATTATATGGACAGCTAAAAATATATAGAGAAAAAATTAGCCGGGCATGGTGGCGCATGCCTGTAGTCCCAGCTACTCGGGAGGCTGAGACAGGAGGATCGCTTGAGCTCAGGAGTTTGAGGTTGCTGTGAGCTAGGCTGACGCCACGGCACTCACTCTAGCCTGGGCAACAGAGTGAGACTCTGTCTCAAAAAAAAAAAAAAAAAAAGAAAAGAAAATGTTAGGTATCTGGGAAAAAAATTACAGAATTTATTTTGAATAAATTCTGATTTAAATGAGGCAATCTACAAATAAACTAATTAATGCAAGTTGGAAACTGTGACTAGAGTAGGCAGTTATCTATATGGTCAGATCATAGAGGTAACTGCCATAAACCACACCCACCCCCACAATCCCACCAATTGTGACTGAAATGCCACCAGTGTTGTTAAGCACAGCTGTAAGCATTGATCACTTCCAGCAAACACTCCTGAGAAAACTAGCAGTCCCAGTGAATTAAAGTAATTTTAACAGGCTATAGCCTGAAAGCAGTTTGTATAAAGAGCAACACTAGGGGCTTCAAAATAGGTTTATCTTTATCTACCTTTTAGAAAATTGAAATTATAATACTACTTATACCTTCTCAGGATCAGTCTTTCCATCTCAAAAGATGCAAATAATATTGTAGAACTCTCAAAAGTTACAACCACTTTATAATTAGATGTATTTGAACATAATTTTTATAGCTGAAAAATTCAAAATCAAATATATATTTCATGTAACTTTAAGTGTAGAAATAGAAAAAGTTTGACAAGAGCAATATATTCAATAGAATTTAAGGAAAGACGTTGAAGTAATTAACCTGTCAACAAGAAAAAATAAAATCCTCCAGCCTGAGCAAGAGCGAGACTCATCTCTGCCAAAAATAGAAAAATTAGCTGGGCATTGTGCTGCACACCTGTAGTCCCAGCTACTTGGGAGGCTGAGACAGGAGGATCTCTTGAGCCCAGGAGTTGGAGGTTGCAGTGAGCTACAATGATGCCACGGCACTCTAGCCCAAGCAGCAGAGCCAGACACTGTCTCAAAAAAAAAAAAAAAGAAAAAAAAAAAGAAAATCTGGAAAGACTTTACCAGAATGCCAGGGGCTAGTCTACAGTAAATATAAGAATTACATTTAAATTATTTTGATATATTTACAATAACCTGGATCACTAATATGTGACTTCTAAGTTGGCAATACTGATGATATTTTTAATGGTACATTTTGTTGTAATCACTTTGTTTAACTTTTCAGTAATGTTTCATTTTATTTACAATTGTGCCATAACTAAAATAATATGCAACCAGATTTTCAAATAGAAAAATAATGAATGATATTGTAAATATAGTATAATATTAATAACAGGAATAATAAAAATGTAAAATATTAAATATTCAAATGTATAAAATTATTTTACCATATTGTATGTATACTAATTCTTCCCTAAACTTATAACACAAGATTTTTATTTAAAATGTGATTAAGAAACATCATATTCAAACATAAAGTTCGCATAAACCTCTTTAGAAGTAAAACTAAAGTCCGAATAGAAAAACTTATTTAATTTAGAGTTTGTATTTTAGGGATATATACTAAAATTGATAATTGGAGACTATGTAAATTTATTTGAACACAATTATAATAGATAAATAAAATAAAAATGATTTATTATGAGTTGAATGGACATTTCCAATTTTAAATCTCTGCTACTATATTCACAATCTCAGTCAATGAAAATACGTACTGTTCTCCTTTAGGAAAGTACATACAGAATTCCTCCCCACTGTTATTTAACAGCGATTAGTATACTATTCATTTTTTGCATAGTGCTGGCCTTATTATCAGGAAGTTTCTAAAACAAACTAAGATATCTTTGAAAGGATGAGAAATGCTACTAATTAGACAAATCTCGGACCATCAATGTCATTACAGTATTTGGGAGGCACAGAGCGGGAAGAGAAGTTGCTATAGTAGTATTTAATTTAAAACATTGTTTTAATTGAAGCTCAGACTCGGGGGTATGGGGAGGCATGGGCAATGTATATAGCCTGATCTTTTTTACCCCCATAATGAGCTGAAAAACAAACAAACAAAAAAACACATTGTTTTCATATTAAAACAAATACTCATACCACAGTGATAAGAATAATTTCCCAGAAATTTTAGGATTAAACAGGAGCATCAAATACATTTAATACAAATGTTTCCAGCTACACTCCAACCACCTGGGAAACACATCCTCTTTCCTCTGCTTCAAGGGGTACTTCAGAGGAAAAGTTTGAGAAGTATGGCTGTATTCCCTTTCCCTTGTTCATTGAACTGTCAACTGTATCTCTTGCCCTGCATTATACAACCAAAAATTTGCTTCTTTGATTAAATTCAATAACTAACTAGAACTTATTATGAATCTAGCATTTTAACAAACATACATTCAAAGAGATACTCAAGCATAAGACACTGACATTGAGAAAAGAAAGAAAACAATAATTTTTATAACGTATGGGCTCAATAAGTATATAGGACACAGGCAAATGAAAATAATTCATTTTAATAAACCCCACAATAGTTCTCACAAGCAATACAATAATCGCTAAACACATATAGGACAGGGACAGAGACTAGGGTACTAGAGTGAGGAACAGACCTTACTCTAAGACAGGAGACTTACTTTTGCTCTTAAAAGAATTGAATAGAGAGGAAGGAGGCAGGCTTCTCCATTTGGAGAAGCACCTTGAGTAGAATCATTTCATTGGCAATCATCAGGATCTGAGAAACATTAGAAAGGAAGGAATTATGGATCATGAAGAATTTGACAAGAGTGAAGATGAAACAAAAGATTATTTCTAAGCTGTAAACCTGAAAGACCAGGAAAATGATGCCATGAAAAGTCAGAGGAGAAGTCTCAGAAGAGAAAAGCCTGCGTTTAGGTTTGAATATGTTGAAGGTTCAGCCATTTTGACAGTTAGAAGAAAATAAAAAGCAGTATGAAAACTTGACCAACATGATACTGAGCACAGGAGATTACTGCCACCATTTCTGCTACTTGGAAAAGCACACTAGCTAAAATTTTTATTTTGGCTGTAGTCTCTCTTCTTTCAATATGAAATGCAGAACAATGGATAGTCTCAATGAAAGTTTCAGAGGAATCCACAAGGCCTTCTCAATTTTCAGAACCTCCAAGAAATGAAGTTCAACTCAGAAGCACTGAGTCATGCCTCCTTCCGGATCTTTCCTTATGGGCTCATTTCCCCACACTCACCAAAAGTTTTTCTAACACTTTCTAGAGACTTCTAAAGACGAGGGGCCTAGAACAGCAAAATGAAGAGCGTGATCACACTTCTATCTTTTCACTGCTTAAAAAGATGGAATGGTACAAACTCCCCACCAAGAGATAAGCAAAATCACAAGAGTCTCCTATATTGGGCAACCTGATGTCTTCCAGAAATACAGAGTAACCCGAGTAACAACCATGGCCATGTAATCCAGGCTCAGCTCAGATTTGTGGTCAGAGAAACACAATACAGTAACCAGAAGTAGTTAAAAAACATTCAAATCATTAAAGATACCCTTTTAAAAATGACAATACAGTGGAGAAATACTTTTTTTTTTTTTTTTTTTTTTTTTTTTTTTTGAGACAGAGTCTCACTCTGTTGCCCAGGCTAGAGTGAGTGCCGTGGTGTCAGCCTAGCTCACAGCAACCTCAAACTCCTGAGCTCAAGCGATCCTCCTGTCTCAGCCTCCCGAGTAGCTGGGACTACAGGCATGCACCACCATGCCCGGCTAATTTTTTCTATATATATTTTTAGCTGTCCATATAATTTCTTTCTATTTTTAGTAGAGATGGGGTCTCGCTCTTGCTCAGGCTGGTCTCGAACTCCTGAGCTCAAACGATCCGCCCACCTCGGCCTCCCAGAGTGCTAGGATTACAGGCGTGAGCCACCGCGCCCGGCCGAGAAATACTTTAGAAACCACAAATCATCTTATATATCCATTGTCCCCATCTGTCTTAGTCCATTTTGTGCTGCTATAACACAAAACTATAGACTGGGTAATTTATAAAGATAAATTCATTGGCTTACAGTTCTGGAGGTGGGGAGATGTAAGGTCAAGGCGCTGGCAGGTTTGGTGTCTGATGGGGTCATTGTCTTCTTTGAAGATGGCATCTTGCATATCTGCATCTTCCGGAGGGGAGGAAGCTGGATCCTCACATGGCAGAAGGTGGAAGTGCTGAGAGCATGAGAGAGAGCAAGATGAGATTGAACTCACCCTTTTATGATGTCACAAATCTCACCCAAGAGTGTGGAGCCCCCCTGGCCTAATCCCTTCTACAGTGTTCTAGATCTTAATTCTTTTATAATGCTAAATTAAATTTCACCATGAGTTTTGGAGGGAACAAACTTTCAAACCCCAGCACTATCTCTGTAACTCTTAACAATCCCACATGGAGAGCAGCAGCTCCTAAGAATCCTTCTCTCTGATACTCTCAAGTCCCAACCAAGCACTCTACTCAGCCCAGCAATCCCATAAGGGCTTTTGCCTTTCCCTCTTCTCTCATTTTCCTTCCATCTTATTCTTTTTTCTCTTCTTAAAGTATTTACTCATCTTCCCTTTTTCAGTTTTTTTTTTTTTTTTAAATTCATCGGCTCAAAGCAGCAGGAACATAAAATAGGAACTGAAATAAGTCTCTTTAGAGGTCAGGGGCAAGCAGAAAAGAAAGGGTAAGCACGCGCACATTAAAATGTTTTGTTCCCATCACATGTAAATGCTTAGTTTCAAAACTATTTACTGTTATTATGTTTTATTTTGTTCTCAAACTCCTTCGAAAGACAATTAGAATTCTCATTAAATTTCTGGACCATTCTCTTTTAGGGTCATTTGGCCTTTTGGAATCAGTGGAAAACTAAATAGAAATCTCCACAGTTATGTCAAATCACAGGGATCTCAAGAGTCCTCTAACCTTGGAGATGCCAAATTATTCGATGCTTCCCTGGCCCCTGAGAAGAAGTGCTGGGACACCCAAGTGGTCAGGAATATGTGGCCTCGACTCATCAGAGGCAAGCGTGGAATTTCTGTCTGCTTCCAGTACTTGTAAGCTGACATTTCCATGTTGCCTCTTTTTCTCACACAAATTTTGTTTTTATCCTGTTTTGCTTTCAGTGGGCAAAGAGAAGTTTTATTTCATGATTAATCAAATTTTCTTTAATTTTTAAGCATTAGAGTACTACCAAGGGGAAAAAAACCCTACAAAAATATAGAGGACACTCCTTTTTTTCTAAAAAGTCCAAGGAATTTTAGGTTATTGATAATTGCACTTCTAGCTAACCAGAGATTTTTATATCATTTACTAGTTTAAATTACATAAAGTATAATAATACAAATATAATAATAGATTTAAAAACAATGCAAGATATCCTTGGGCACATAGTGGGACTTCAGTAAATATTCACAAAGGAACCATTCTTCAAGAGAGTAAAGTATTAAAAGTGGTTGCAGATAATATTCGCTTTATTAGAAAACTAAAACACTATTTTTTTCTGAAAAACAAAGATTTTTTTAAGCAAATTTGCTCTTAAGAAAGAGTCCAATTTCAGGTAGTTTATTTGAATAATGTTCCCTGTGATAATAGATGCATACATTTTAATAATTGTCATAAATGTATTAGAGAGTTCTACACATTATAGTGAGTTCAGAGGAACAGGGATTGTAACTATGGTACTATATATGCTTTCTACTCAACCCTCAACCTGTCTAGCACTACTTCAATTATGTGATGTGTAACTATCCATTATACCTACTTAGCTATTTATTCAGCTGAGTAAAGAGACATCAACCTAAGTAGCACAAAGTGGCTTCAGAGTTTACCCGAGTGCTAGATTGCTTTAAAGACATTATTGAATTATAGCTACATAGTAGATAATGATTACATGAAATAAATGAAAATCATTCAGAATGAATGAATTCCTATTTAAAGCACATTATGTACCACTTGTGAGAAAGGCTGAATACTTGAACTGGAATGAAAGAAAATTTGAAATCAAGTTCCTTAATTTTAGATAGCTATTTTGTGAATGCATATGTTTAAGAGCATTATAAAATATCACTTCTAAGGCCCCATTATATTTGCAGACAGCATATTCTTAGGTCACAAAGTTATGATTCATATATATCAAGTCACTTAGCGCTGCTGGCAAATGTTGCCAGCCTGAAATATAAAACAGAGAGGATAATAAAACTTTAACAAGCAGCAATAAAACTAATGAAATATAATCTCAAATATACTACTCTAATTCATCCCGAGAGGAAACACAATCACCCAATCCTAAGGATGAGGAAATGAAGCCAGCTCCATAAAAACACATATTCATCATAGTAACATGGATCATTTTAGAATTAGAACGAAAAGAAAATTCAAGCTGGTTATAGTAGTGTAATTATCATGGTCAAATAGATGAGGATGACAGGATGAAGCAATAGTTCACATATGCTTATTTTGGCTCCATATTTAAAGCTATTGAAATGAAAATATTGATATTATTTTTAATAGGGATAATCTTTCATGCTATTAGAGACATTTCATGATAGACTGAGCCACATTTAAGAAGTTAGGTATGACTTCCAAGATCAATATGTAAGTGGGTCACAAGTTTATTTACACACAGTTTGCATCTGCCTATAATAACCATGCAATCTAGTCCCCAATAACTTCAGATTGATGTTTAAAACCATGTCCCTTGAGGCTATAATTTGACAATTATGTGTTTCCCCCGCTATTTCTCATCTTTTTTTGAGAAACTTAGAATTCTAAATTTAAGAAAAAGGGAGGAGACAGAGGGAGAGAGAAAAGAAGAGGAAAGGAAGAGCGAAACAGGAAAGGTGAGAGGAAAGGCGCAATTTGTTTTGAGTCCTTTGTAACTTTGATATTCTGCGCACAAAAGTGTGCAGAACAAACTAAACAACAGAGAGCAGACTTATCCAAAGATGAAATCAGAATAGACAAGATTTTCTTTTCTTTTAATCGACAACTCTGTGATTGTGCATATGGTATAGTTTACGCATCCAAGTAAATTAGTAAAGGGAAACAGATCAATAGTTGTCCATTCTCAGAAGCATCCACAAGACAACTAGGAGTTCTGTGCTTAGTTTTCCACTGCCACAAGATTGTTTTTTTAAGTAGAGGAATTCATATCAATGACTGACTTCCCCAAAGAGGCTCAGGAAACACATAACATCAAGTAGGGTCAAACACTAAATAAGACAGGATATGGAACTCTGTTCAGGTATGTTTAAGATAAGCAAAGATAATGAAGAAGAGCAAGATGGTATACAGAGATTATAAAGAAATTTAGATTTCTATTATTCAAAGAGCAACCTAAATAAACTAGCAGGAATATTTTCCCAGTAGAATGAACTCAAAGGGAGATTATCTGCTGCAGGCAGAATTAATTGAAGCATTTTTGAAAACTTGAACTAGGCCAGGTATAGTGGCTCATACCTATAATCCCAGCACTTTTGGAGTCAGAGGCAGGAGGTTTGCTTGAGGCCAGGTGTTCGAGACCAACCTGGGCAACTTAGCAAGACCTCTTTTCTACAAAAATTTAAAAATTAGCTGGGCATAGTGCCGGGATCCATGACGGGATGAGGAAGGAAGACTGCTTGAGCCCAGAAGTTCAGGGCTGCAGTAAGCTATGATCATTCCACTGCATTCCAGCTTGGGCAACAAAAATTAATAAATAAATAATCTTAAACTAATAACATTCTTGGAAACATAACAATGGAAAGAAATAAGGTGTTGTGAAAAATGTATGAATAATAGAAATGAATTTTTCTGTTTTTACACCTACATTTTATGAGTATGAGATAGAATATGAGATTTAACTGTACTGTAAGTAATCAAATACATCACATTTATTTTCTGTTGCCTCATTTATCTTTTAAAATATGTATTGATTTTATTTCAATTTTATTGATTTTATTTCAGTTTGGTTGATGTACAAGCATTGCCTAAAAATTGCCCCCTTCTAAAAGATAACTGTCATTATTTTCCACCTATCCTGAAATTTTAATATCTAGGTAAAATTTTCCATCATTGAAATAATTATTTAGTTTATTACTTATCTCTGAGGGGTATCCTGAAAATTAATAATATAGTGGAAAAACATTTTACAGAAAAGAAATAATGAGTTTTGCAAGAGTTATAGGTTAACAAAGAGTTAATGCTACTTTTTTTTTTCTGCTAACTATAAATGCCTAATCATTCTTTCCGCTAAAATAAAACCAAGCTGGGTGGAGTGGCAGGTGCCTGCAGTCCCAGCTACTTGGGAGGCAGAATTAAGCCCAGGAGTTTGAGAACAGCCTCCAGCTTGGGCAACATTTTTTTTGTCTCAAAAAAAAAAAAAACAATATGTTTAACATACACCTGCTTTCACTGACTAGCTAAATATAAAGAGCATAATTGGATGATATTTTTAATATAAAAAATGTTCTATGAAATAGGGTAACTGAGCTTGATCACATTCATGCACTAAGTGGATAATTTGGGACATTACACCCTCTGAAGTCTTTTTTAGTTTGCATTCACTTATAAGGCATTCATGTACTGCCATCGTGTGGTAAGCTAAGTACATACAGCTTATTTGAAATAGTATGAAAAATCCTATAAAAAAAGGAATGTGCTATTTGTTTTGGTTCATGCTGGTAGCCTTTGTTTTGTCCAAAAGAGCATAGCAAAAGCATTAGCTGTAGTAACCTCATCCCACAGATCTCAGCCCAAGCACTTATTTACCAGAGGACTCGGACGGTGTGTGTTTGAAGCCAGAAGCAAATCAACCTAGCTGATAAAACCACAGAAAGCAACTAACATTTCCCATTTCAGAGCTGTTTAACATTCTGTGTATCTTATATAAAAGGTCTGCCAAATGTTTAAAGTTGGGCTTTTACATAATTATTTTCAAAATCACAAGTTACAGTTAAAATGGTATTTTGTAACTGTAGTGCCTTTTCTATCTAACTAAAAAAATCTAGGTACATGAAATGGACAAGCATAACGGTACCTATGGGGCCAATCAGAGTAATTTAAATTAGAAATGTTAAACACAGAGCACATCATGCTTTTCTCGCTAAGAGCATTGGCATCTGTTTTCAAGAGTACAGAATCAAACTTAGATCCAATTGTCTTCTACTTAATTTTCAATATCATCTCTAATACTGAGGGAGGGGTATAATCATTCAAATCATGATCATAATAAAATTATTTTAATGGATATGTATTTTATGAGTTAAAATTTTTCCTCCGAGGTTAGAACATGAAAACCAAAAGCTCAATTTGATAAGGGAGAGATTCTGGATTTAAATACAAAAGTTGTTATCTTGTAAACCCCTTAAATTTTTTTCTAGAAATCAAACATTTCCAAAATTTAAATATAGCAAAAACTAGAGAAGTATAATTCTGTTAATGACCTCTCTCACTTTAGAAAGTACTAAAAGAGCTGATGAAATTTTTGTCTTTAACTGATAGTATAAAGAGAAAGAAATGTGATCATTTCAACTCTTTTGCTTTTATATATCATTTTGAGAAATGGCAAATGCTTTTCAACACATTGCCTCAGAATGTAAGATTTTAATACACCAATCAACTTTGTGAGACAAAAATCCTAATTTACTTTCTGCTTTTCCTTTTTTTATTGAGCACCAACCATTAATTTCTTATTTGATAAAAGACAAAGTTATCACCAGGTATAAAATCAGCATAAACATAATCATAAATCTAAATTTTGGTCTTAACACATTAATTGTCATATGAGTTGTATTTAACTCAGGCTAGTTTTGAGCCCAGGGCCTCATGAAGCACATGTAACTTACATGTCTCTTTACCTTGGGAGGCGTGTGGTGTGCAGGCAACTCACACCGCCATGCTGTAGCATACACAGTATGTGATGGACGACCTCCTGAGCAAAACCCTGCAGTTGGTTCATGAAAATCTTACTTGTTGATGTTCTTAATGTTACAATTAATATTGACAATTTAATTGCATATAACTCACCCACAGAAAACAATAAAAATAACAAATTTTTCATTAAGTTAGAAAGGATTGTTTTGTTTTAGAAGTTTTTATTCTATTTTTGTAATAAAATACCATGGCCCCAAGGAAAAAAATTTTTTTTCCTAGTTTGGCAATGTGTTAAACTATCTCTAATTCTATAACTTGCATTTAATATAGTGACTTTCTACATGTTCATGAGTTTATAATAGCTTTATATAAAATAACTTTGTTCTAATGATCTTTAGTAGAAAAGAAAGACTGCACATGAGAGAAAAGATAAGAAAAAAAGATGCAGTAAGTAAATATCCTAATAAAGAAAGAAAAATGTACCAAGTAGAGATGGAAATTATCTAATCTAATTTTGGTCATGAATTTCTATTATGAAAAATAAAGCAAACTCAGTAAATAGACACAAAAAACAAGAAGAAAGCCTAGCCAAATCTTGACATGATTAAAGGACTTAATAATTAGGGGATATGGGACCACAGTGAAGACCTGTCTATCTACAAGTTATTTAATTGCCTGCCAATCCCAGAAAAAAATGGATTTGGTTCAACAGGCATGTAGGGTAGCTGCCAATGGTAGGGCTACGTATTGGAAGTCTCCTGAATCTTCAGACTTCATTAATACAATGATGGGCATTCAAAAGATCTGAGTATGGGTGACATCAAGGAGTAGCACTGGTCAGCTTCATAGACACATGTCTGCTGTCTTAGGGAGAAGGAAGAACAGGGGCAGTCTTACTCAATGTTCTTTTGACTGCAAGTACAGAAACTCATTTGATACGGTCTAAGCAAAGAAGGGGCATTTGATGTATGGATATAACTGTACAGTGCTACTCAAAAAGCGATAAAGACCATGATGGGATTAGGTAGAGAACTTAGATAGAGCATTTAGAAAGTTGTGAGAAACTTGAGAGAGGAATTTTTTGGTCTGCTGATTCTTTAATAAAAAGACATGGGTTCTGCATTCATTTCCTGTGGCTACTGTAACAAATTACCACAAACTTCTTGGCTTCAGATAAGAGAAATGTATTCTCTCACAGTTCTGAAGGCCACTCCTGCCAACCTCTTTGAAGGAGGGCCTTGAGCTGGTGAAGCATCTTTGCCAGCACAAGCAGAGAACAGGAAGTGCTTGGGATTTAAAACCACGATGCCTCCCAAAGTGGCCACAAGATAATGACTGATTGGTGCAGGAGTATGAAAGCCCAGCTCTTTGCCTTGGGTCAGGACAAACAGTGCATTGTAACTTACATTCCCAAGTTCCGTGCAGGATCAAACTGTCGCCTCCCTTGCTTGAAGTGGTACCCTTGCTTCTTACCTTTTTTCCTCTGCTTCCCACCTTCCCTCCCCTGCTTCCCTCACTCCCTTACCAGTTTAACTGGGAACACGTCCTTAATAAATTACTGGCATGTGAATCCCTTGCTTAATGTCTCCTTATTTTGAAGAAACTGACTTAACACAAAGAGAATCTCACACTTTGTTTAATGTTCCCTTAAATTGGGGAACCCAACCTAAACGAAGACTGTCACTATCTCATACAAAGAGCAATATAGGCAGCCAAACCCCCTTGAAGAACTGGAACCAGATTATCCAGCTCTGTGGGACCCTGGAGCCTCAGGAACTGCTCTCTTCCTTCCTGCATGTCTGTGTTACTTCTGTCTCTGGACACATCCATCTCTGTGTTATTGTACATGACCATATCTTTACATCCACAGGTTTAAATCTAACTGTTTGGTCTCAAGTTGTGATTTCTTTCCATTTAATATGGTAACTTTTCACAACCTTTTTAAGAATTTTACAATACATTTATATAAAGGAAATGTATTTCAAAAGGAAAAAAGGATTATTAGAAAATAGTAATAGAAAAAAAGGATTACTCCACAGCTCTAAAGATTACAGAACTCTTTATAGTGATAAATCAGATTACTTATTTCTTGGTCCCATAAAAGTATGGAATAAAAGTAAATATGATTGACCCAGATTATATTGAGGGCGAGTGGTTATGTAACTGGTAAAAGTAGTAGAATTATATGGTATACAAATGACTACTAAGTCTTACCCCTTTCAGAAATTTCTCTTTTAAGGGAAAAGGTGCATGGTATGGTTCATAGACACCCAAGCTGAGGCTTCAGGCAATATATGGAGAAAAGCATGGAGAACCTTACTATAGGGCCTTGAGAAACAAAGTGAGAGACACCCTAGCTGCTGTAGAGGCATATCCTGGACTGAAAATGTATTTGTCTTTGAGAACAGAAAGAGCTTAAACTAGAGGTGACATAGGGAAAAATTATTAATAATTATACCATTTATTGAAGAGTAAACTCTTAATATAGCCATTGTGAGTTTTAATAGTTAGAATAATTTAAGATAACATTTTTTACTATTATGATTACACATATTATCATTATTCTTTAAAAGATACCTATCATTTACTAACTACCTATTATATATCAGGCATTGTATTTAAATCTTTACACATCATAGCTCATTGATTTATCACATTGGTACTTTGATGTGTATATTATTCCAATTGTAAAGATTCCAAAACTGAAACTCAAAGAATACTAACTCACTCAAAGCTACTAATCTGGAAGGGGAACCTAGATCCTTGTTACCAAGGCCCAAGTCATTCCTACACTGCCATGCCTTCTTAACCTGTCTTCTTCTGTGTCAACTCTTTCCCCCAGTGTCGAACAATGATCTTATTGCTAAGCCAGTATTCATGCTACATCAGCTGCCTCAGCTCTACTTCCTTCCCTCTCAGAAGTCCCACTCTCCCAAATCCATGGTGTTAATGGAAGAGACTCATGGAGAGTGAAGGACATACCACATGTGCATATTGTTCCATGTCATGCCCTGTCCAGTTTCTCAGAATGTGCACACATGGCCTCTGCAGGGAGTTACTGGCCTTCACCTGGGTCCATGTGAGAAATTTCAAACAAACTTAAGTATTCCTGTCTCTAGAATAAATTAAACACAATTAGGCAGCACACAGCCAAATATACCAAATGACCCCTCATTCCACTGTGGTTATTTTATTTTCTTTAAAAAAGAGCTATTTATAACTTAAGCCACTGAATAAGATTAAAGATGGGGAATAGTTCTTGATTGGCCTTGGCAAAAATCGGAAATTAAAATGGTTTTGTCCCACTAAAGGTTTATATTAGAGATTCTGCTTAAAAATAAACAATACAACAGAAAAATCACTACTTTATGGAAAGCTGGAAATAACAATATACATTTTGAACTATTAAGATGAATTAATACATCATAGACAATAATTTAAAAAGTACAAAATTTAATTATAATATATATTATAAAGTTACTTTATTATTTGTACTTCAATTGCTTAATTTGGACCACATTTACGGATTCCTAAACACCATGTATCTATCACTGATTACACATCCATGATTGTGATAAATGGTGGAAACCTGGCTGGGTATAGTGGCTCACACCTATAATTCCAGCACTTTGAGAGTCCAAGGCAGGAAGATCACTTGAGGTCAGGAGTTTGAGATCAGCCGGGGCAACATAGTGGGACCTCATCTCTAAAAAAATATTTTAATTTAGCCAGGTGTTGTGGCATGCACCTGTAGTCCTAGCTACTCAGGAGGCTGAGTCAGAAGGATGGCTTGTACCCAGGAGTTGGAGGCTGCAGTGAGCTGTGATCATGCCACTGTACTCCAGCCCAGGCAACAGAGTGAGATCTCAGCTCTTAAAAATATAGTTAAAACCTAATTCAATACAGTATGCCTGAACTAAATGTTTTATTGACTGTGGCACTGTTTTAGATTCTGAGGATACCAACCAATATGAGGGACTCATGGAACTTAAGATCTTTCTATAACATATTAAGTTCTATTCATTCAATATATATTTATTGAGTCCATTCTTCCAGGAACTGGGATCCAAGGTGAGAAAAGAAAAGATACCATTTCTGCTTTAATGGTGTACATTATTTAGTAGGGCAGACAAACATCAATAAAAGAATCATGCAAATAAATAATCATTAATGACAGTCAAGGATATGAAGGAAGGGAACGTGGTGTTCTGTGAGTGTGTAATGGGCAATTGATCTATCATGGAGGGCAGGAAAGTCCTCTCTGAACAAATGGTGACTCAGCTGAGATTTGATGACAGAGTCAGGGTGAGCTGAATGAAGTAAAAACGGGGCTGATGGGTTTCTAAGCGTGAAAAATTAACATATGCTAAAGTCCTGTGAACAGCTATTTGAGAAATTGAATAACATCCAGAGTGACTGGAGAGCAAATAATGGAAAAGAGAAAAGTACGAGATTAGGCTGGTGATATAGACCAGGCCATGCAGAGAGTAGGATACTAAATTAAGAATGTTAATCCTCATCTAAGAGCCACGGAAGCCACTGAAGAGACTTTAGCCAGAGAGCAGCAACTAGATGACTCTGGCTGCAGTGAGGAGAATGGGTGGAGAGGAGCACAAGTGGATAAAGAACAACTGGACAGAAAAATATGGTAGCAGTACAGGTGGAAGGTGACGATGGCTTTGCCAGGAGTAGTGGTGTGAAAATGGGCAGAAATAGACATTTAGGAGAAATATTTAGGAGCTAATGTCAACAGAAATATACAAAATCATAAAGATATTCAGCCAGAATAGAGACAGCATGATTTATTCTTTCTAGAGTGAAAAAGAAAGCCTTCACAGAAATTGCACTCAATGTGGACTTGAACAACAAATGGAAGTTTGTCAGGGCAAAAGTGAGGGGATATTTTATGCAGACAAAATGGCAAAAACTGCCTTAGTTTGTTTTCTGTTGCTTATAACAAAATCTGAAACTGGGTGATTTATTTGAAAAAATGAATTTATTTCTTATAGTTATGAAGGCTGAGAAATCCAAGGTTGAAGGGCCATGTCTAGTGACAGGCTTCTCACTGGAGGGACTCAGTCCTGAGGCAGCACAGGGCATCACGTGGTCAGGGGGCTGAGGGTGCTGGCTCAGGTCCTTCTTCCTCTCTTTATAAAGCTGCCAGTCCTACTCTCCTGACAATCCATTAATCCATTAATTCATTAATCCATGAACAAATGAATCTATTCATGAGGGCTCTGCTCTCATGACCCAATCACTTCTTCAGAGCCTCACTTATCAATACTGCCACATTGGGGATTAAATTTCAACATGACCTTTGGAATGGATAAATATTCAAACCATAGCATTCCATCCCTGGCCCCCCAAATTCATGTCCTCCTCACAAATATATTCAGTCCATTCCCATAGCCCCAAAGTCTAGTAACAACTCAAAATTGCAAAGTGCAAAGTCCGAAGTCCCATCTGTGAAATCAAAATTATGTATCTACTTTCAAGATACAATGGTGGAACAAGCATAGTGTAGACTTCCTCATTTGAAATGGAAGAAGTAGGCCAAAGGAAAGGGGTAACAAGGAAATCCAAAACCAGAGGGCAGACATTAAATCTTAAAGCTGAAGAAGAATCTCCCTTGACTTATGTCCAGCATCCTGTGCACCCTAATATGAAAATTGGGCCCCCAAGGCCTTGGGCAGCTCTGCTTTCATGGTTCTCCTGGGCTCAGCCCACTCTTTAGCGCTCCCAGACTGGTGCTGCACCCTGGTAGCTCTATAATTCTGGGGTCTCGATAACAATCCGACTCCCACAGCTTCACCAGGCATGGCCCTAGTATGGGTTCTCTCTGGAGGTTTCTGCCCTACAATAAGTCTCTTCTTGGGCTCACAAGCTGTTTGATACATCCTTTGAAACTAAGTGGATGCTGCCTCCATAGCTCTTGCACTCTGTGGACCTGAAGAATTAACAAAACATGGACACCTTCAAAGTTACAGCTCATACCTTTTGAAGCAGCAGGTCGAGCCATGCGTGGGGTCATTTGAACCACAGCTGAGGTTAGCGGAGCAGTGCTGTGCTAGAACACAGGGAGCAGAGACCAGAGGAATCCCTGGGCAGCAAGCCCATGGAGAGCATCTCAAAAGTGTTCTGCCTTCCTAGGCTTTTAGGCCTGTGATGGGAGGGCAGCCTCAAAGATCTCTGAAATGCCTTTCAGGTCTTTCTTCCATTATCTTAAGGAATAACACCTGGCTTCCTTCTGGCCGTGCTAATCTCTTTAGCAAACTGGTCGCTGGACTATGCCCTTGGTTTTCTGTCCTAAACATACTTTTTCACTCTTTATATGGCTGGGCTGAGAGTTTTCTAAATCTTCCCACTCTTCTTCCTTTCTAATTATAAATTCTGCCTTTAAATTATTCCTTTGTTCCCAAATCTCAGTGTAATCAGGCAAAAGTAATTATGTAGCTCCTTTCATATTTTGCTTAGAAATTTCTTCTGCCAGATACTTTAGTTCACCACTCTTAAGTTCAGCCTTCTACAAAGCCGTAGGGCCTAGACACAGTTCACCCAAGTTCTTTGCCAATTTTTTACAAGGAAGGCCTTTAGTTTCCAGTACCTTGTTCTTCAGTTCCATCTGAAACCTCCTCAGAATGGCCTTTACTATCCATATTTCTATCAGCATTCTGGTCACCACCACTTAACCAATCTCAATGGAGTTTTCTGTTGATGTTGTTTTTTGGTTTTTTTATTATTTATTTATTTATTTTACATTTTTGGATTTTCTTGTCTTTTTTATTTCAGCATATTATGGGGGTACAAACGTTTAGGTTACGTATATTGCCCTTGCCCCACCTGAGTCAGAGCATCAAGAGTGTCCATCCCCTGGACAATACACACTGCACCCGTTAGGTGTGTATATACCCATCCCCTCCTCCCCCCTCCCATCTGCCTCACATCCGAAGAATGTTATTACTATATGTGCACTTAAGTGTTGATCAGTTAATATGGATTTTATGGTGACTCAATGGAGTTTTGAACATTCCCTATTCTTTTTGTGTTCTAAGCCCTCACCAGAATCTAGGCTTTCCTAGCCTGCTCCTCTAAATTCTTCCAGCCTCTGCCCGTTACCGAGTTCCAAAGCTGCTTCTACATTTTCATGCATTCATTATCAGCAACACTTCACATCTCAGTACCAATTTTCTGTGTTAGTTCATTCTCTGTTGCTTATAACAGAATGCCTGAAGCTGAGTAATAAGTAAAGAAAAAAATATTTCTTCTCAGTTTTGAAGGCTGAGAAGTTCAAGGTCAAGGGACCACATGTGATGAGAGTCTTTTTCCTAGTAGAGCTCTCTGCACAGTCCCAAGGCAGCACAGGACATCACATGACAAGGGGACTGAGCATGCCAATGTGCTAGTTCAGGTCTCTCCTTATAAAGCCACCAGTCCCACTCCCATGGTAACCATTAACCATTAATCCATTGATCTATGAATGAATTAATCCCAATCACATTTTAAAGGCCCTACCTCTCAATACCGCCACACTGGGGATTAAATTTCAACATGAGTTTTGGAGGGGACAAATGTTCAAACCATAGCAGTGACCAAACCAGAGGAGTCTTAAAAGTGTAGCACCTTGAGAGCAGAAAATTTTCAGTGCATTGTATTTTTCTATCCTCAGCACTTATCACAATGTTTGGCATATAGCAGCTATTCTGAAAATAAATGTATTCAAAAAATAAGTGTCATCCAGAATACCTGAACTGTAAAATGCATAGAAAAAATTGGATATAAAGGATGACAGAAAACACAGGCAAGAATGAGTTTGAACTTCCTTCTCTAAACAGTGGACAAAGACAGTTTCAAGGTACAAAAATAACTTTATAGATGTTTGATTTAAAAAAAATAGTAGCAAAAAGAAGATAAACACAAGGAGATTAGAAAGTTGAGGCAGGAAGACACTTAAAAGACAAATGCCACAATTCAGGTGAGATCGAATACACTGCAGTGGTGATTCAGAAAAAGTAACAAATCCCCAAATTATTTTAGTGGTAGAAATGACAAGATTTGATGACCAAATGAATATATATCAGGGAAGCAAGGGAAGAAAGGAGTATGAGGTTACACATGAATGAGGTTTTTAGAGACAGTGCTCAAGTGAATGATGATCCTTTTATTTAAGATAGAGAACACAACAGGAAAAACAGACTTGCAGGAATTAATAAAAAGTGCAATTTCAGGCTCAGTTAATTTTGAAATGCATTGGGGATATTCTGGAGATACAGATGAAAAGCTCAACAGAAATCAGGATCAGGGATAAATCTTTGGAAACCATCTCCAAAGAGTTTGAACTCTCAAAATGTAATACACATAAAGGGAGTATACTCAGCAGTGCAGCAAGTTCATACAAAGTCCCAGGAGATATAGGGGTGTCTCCTTGGGGTATCCATTTATTACATGGTAAGTTATTTCAAGCATTTTCAAGGAAAAAAGATTAAAAACTAAATTTCCAGTACAAGTTGATTATATTTTATCTGAAATGCCTGGGACCAGAAATGTTTCTAATTTCAGATTTTGCAATATTTGAATTTACATAATGAGATATCTTGGGGATGAGACCCAAGCCTAAACATGAAATTTATTTATGTTTCACATGCACCTTATGCATATGGACTGAAGATAATTTCCTACAATATTTTTTAGTAATTTTGTGCATGAAACAAAGTTTTGACCGCACTTTGACTGCAACCTGTCACATGAGGTCAGGTATGGAATTTTCCACTTGTGGCATCATGTCGATGCTCAAAAAGTTTTGGATTTTGGAGCATTTCAGATTTCGGGTATTTGAATTAGGCGTGCTCTACCTGTAGCTACTCCTTGCTGAAAGAATTCAGTTTCCAGGAAGAGGTTAAGGGAATGGTTTTTATTGCTCATTGTAGATGCAGAAAATATTTAGGGAGCAAAGAGACTGAGGCAAATGGAAAATGATCACACAGAGTGAAAACTGATGAATTAGTGAGCAGGAGTGGCTAACATTGATTTGTGCTTATTATGGTGAACTTAATTGCCATCTGATACATCAAACCTTTAGTAAGTCTGCTGCACCTGCAAATTCGTGTGTCAGCCATGTTTGCGAAAATTTGGAGAAAAGAGTCTATCTTCCACTTCTAGAGTAATAATGTCCTAATAGGAATGGATGGTACTAGAAGACAGTAAAATAATATATAAAGTGAACTACACTAGAAGCAGCAGGAAGTCAAAATCATAGGTGACTAAGGAAAGCTTAAACTCAGTAACATACTCTTTTTAAAATTAAACAATGGTGGATATAATACGATTAGAATATAAAATCTACCTGAGTCAAGCTAAAACTCAGAACTTCAAAGTAATTTTGTGCTTAGGGTGAACAATTTTAGGTTATGGTTCCAAATCCCCAAAAGACACAAGTTCACTTTCCAATGCTTTTGGTGCTGCTTTTTTAGTTGGCAAAGCAACTAAAATAGAAGACAGGAGATTCAGTGAAAGATTATGAAATCAACCATTGAAGTATATAAAGTGAATAGAAAGCCAAAGATGAAGTTTGGAAAAATTCACATTTAAAGGATGACTCCTAGAGTTGCCCCCATCAAAAAAAAGAAGAAAGAAAGAAAGAAAAGAAAAAATCGGCCAGGCATGGTGGCTCTCCTAGTACTTTGGGAGGCCAAAGTGGGAGGATCGCTTGAACTCAGAAGTTGGAGACCAGCCTGAGCAAGAGCGAGACCCTGTCTCTACAAAAAATAGAAAAATTATCTGGGCGTGGTGTGTGCTTCAGTAATCCCAGCTACTTGGAAGGCTGAGGCAGGAGAATCACTTGAGCCCACGAGTTTGAGGTTGCAATGAGCTACAATAATACCACTGCACTCTAGCTGGGGACAATAGAATAAGTGTCATCCAGAACAGCTGAACTGTAGAATGCATAGAAGAAATTGGATATAAAGGATGACAAAGAAAAGGCAAGAATGAGTTTGAACTTCCTCCTCCAAGCAGTTGATAGTCAAAGACAGTTTTAAGGTACAAAAATAAATTGATAGATCTTTGATTTCAAAAATAAATGATAGCAAAAAAGAGGATAAACACAAGGAGATTAGAAAATTGAGGTAGGAAGACACTTAAAAGGCAACTGCCACAATTCAGGTGAGAGCAAATATACTGCAGTGGTGATTCAGAAAAGGTAACAAATCCCCAAATTATTTTGAGACTGTCTCAAAAAGAAAAAAAAAAAAAAAATCAGAGAGGTTGGAAGTTGGAAAAGAATCCCGAGAGAGGCAAGGCACAAAAGCCAAAGAGTATTTCAGATTAGATAGGAGGCCTTAGTCAGCACGTGCCATATTTGGTTAAAAGATTCAATGAGAATTATAATTAAAGACTTCAGTTTGGCAACTAGGAGGTCGATGGTGACTTTTAGAATGGCAATTTTAGTGAAATCGCTGAATTGGGTGGTACTTTAAGTTGTAAACAGAACGTTTTTTTGAAAATGAAAAAGACAATAAAATAGAATATTACTCTCCTGAGAAGTTTAGCAGTGAGGAAGGGAAGGAGAAAAACAGGTAACTGCAAAGGATAAGAAGAATTAACCAAAGACGAATTTGAGAATGGAGAAATCTTGGATAAGTTTGTAGACTAGGGAAAATAGGCAAAAGAAAGGACTGGTAAAGAATACAGGGTATTTGGTGGCACAGCAAGTACCAACAAAACGGAGAAAATGGAGTAGGAAAAGAAGTGAAGTGTTATTATCCTGGACAGGTGAAACATTGCTCTTTCTCTTCATTAGAGAAGAAGGGGTGAAGGATGGTGAAAAGCTACGTAGACAAGGAGAGATTGTGAGGCATCTGTCTCCTCAAGGAATTTAGACATCAGGTTATTGTCTGAGTCCTGGAGGAATAGGGCTGAGCTCAGGCAGGAGGAGATAATGAAAGTTTATTTAATGTATAGGAAAAGGAGTGTGATTAATTTTGTGTAGCAACTTGACTTGGCTAAGGGACACCCACATAGTTAGTAAAACGTTATTTCTGAATGTGTCTGTGAGGGTATTTCTGGAAGAGATAAGCATTTGAATCATCAGACTGAGTAAAGAAGATTCTCCCCCACCAATGTGGGTGGGCTTCAACCATTCCATTGTGGAATGGACTAGAACAAAAAGTCAGAGGAAGGGCAAACTCACTCCTTCTCTTAGAGATGGGACAACCATTTTGTCCTGCTCTTGGACATCAGTACTTTGGGCTGTCCAGCCTTTAAACTCTGGGACTTGCTCCAGTGCCCCTGGATTCTTAGGCTTTCGGCCTCGGAGTGGTAGTTACACCACGGGAATCCCCTGGTTCTCAGACCTTCGCACACAGACTGAATTACACCACTGACTTCCTGGTTTTCTGGGTTGCAGAGGGCATATCATGGGAATTCTCGGCCTCCATAATCATGTGAACCAATTTCCATAATAAATCCCCTCTCATATGTCTGTAAATATCTTATTGGTTTTATTTCTCTTAAGAACACTAATATGGCCGGGCGCGGTGGCTCACGCCTGTAATCCTAGCACTCTGGGAGGCCGAGGCGGGTGGATCGCTCGAGGTCAGGAGTTCGAGACCAGCCTGAGCAAGAGCGAGACCCCGTCTCTACTAAAAAATAGAAAGACATTATATGGACAACTAAAAATCTATACAGAAAAAACTAGCCGGGCATAGTGGCACATGCCTGTAGTCCCAGCTACTCGGGAGGCTGAGGCAGTAGGATCGCTTAAGTCCAGGAGTTTGAGGTTGCTGTGAGCTAAGCTGACGCCACGGCACACATTCTAGCCTGGGCAACAAAGTGAGACTCTGTCTCAACAAAAAAAAAAAAAAAAAAAAAGAACACTAATATAAGGGGGAAGCAGAGAGAACTAAAAGAATTAGTGAGCACATTGTAAATGTGCTAAATGCTATGGAATGACTTTAAAATGATTATAATTGTATGTTAGATGAATTTTACCTCAATTGAAAAAAAAAAGTAGTGAGCAAAAGTGAGAAAATAAAAAGTATGCAGTCAAGGTTAGTGTGAGGCAATAGGACTGAAGAAAAGCAGGAATGGCCAAATACCAAGATCTGCTCCAGTGTTATGGCTCTGTTTTGACATTAATGACCTGAAACAAAATTAAAACTGAAATATGAGTTTATCGTCAAAGGTAGACAGAGAGCAAAAGCAGTATTGTGGAAAAAATATATAAAATGTGCAAAGGGAAGAAATGTAGTTGGATATTAGGCTTTTAAGTCGGGGGAAGAAAAAAATGGGTCTGTTAAATATAAATAACTTTTTTTCCCTTTGCGACTGAGTAGAATTCATTTGAGTTATTTCCAAGGATGTCAAAATAATGATGAAACACTCCTTTTGTAAGAGTATTTGAAAAAATAATGACATGTCCAGGTTGATATAAAAGTTGAGGATTTCCTTTGAGACAGTTCTGGCATGATTTGTGGATGTGGGATGTTCTACAGTAATATGAGTCATCTGTTTTGCCTAAGACATGAAATTCCAAGAATGAGAAGAAAAATAGGATGCGTCTTTGGATGTCAATATCTTCCTTACAGGGTAATATCTCTGTAGGATGCAATACATTTTACCTTAAATCATTTTGTTGTGGTCTTGAGTAGAGACTGGCTCATTCTTGCTTCTTTAAGGACAAAACACAAAACACATAAAACTTTGATGTTTTCTTTCATTTGCTGTTAATGCTCTGCTATAAACAGCTCTGAAAAATGTCATTGTTGAGATATTCTTTCTTCTAGAGGACATGACAGTGAAGCATATCACAGTTCATTTCAGCTTGCTAAAAAAGTGCTTACTGAAACGGACATGCCTCATTCTTTTTTACTTTAATCCTTCTTCTCCCTTTGACTGTCACTGGTGCTTCATGATTTTAATGAACCAAGATTTTTCAAGTATCCATGAAGTCACTGGCATTTTAGGAGGCAGTGATATTGTCCAGAAGCTGCTATGGATTCAGAAAGATTAATAGGTATTTTCCCTATATGTAAATGTTTTCAGATTAGTCAGTAAGGAAGTAAAACAAGTACATATAAACAATAGAATGTATTTATTTATTCAACCAATATATATTGTTTACTAAATGCCAAGCACTGGGGTCTAGGCAGTGCTTTCATAAAATTATAATCTATGGGGAGAGAAATATTGTAAATAAACAGTATACATGAAATCATATACAAATGTGGTTAAGTGCTACAGAGGAGAATAGATGAATTGATTTTGGAAAATCTGAATAAAATTGGGGAAGGCTGTCTTAGTGGAATAAAAAAACAGAACAAAAGTTAAACGATGAGGACAAATGGAAAAAAAAGACAATTGTGAAGGGCCACAAACTAACTATCCTGATAAGTAGGGACAATGAGTGGGGACAGTAGGTGGGGAAAAGGCTGTGAAAGACCTCGGAAACTTGGAAATCCTCCAGAGAGCTTGAATATAAAACAAAGCAATTAGTGGCCATGGAAGTATTCTGCTTTTAAAATGAGCTTAACCACAGGACTAGCCCCTTTGGTCTATAATGAGGATTTACTCTTAGTCCTTCGACTGAAGAACTTGCAGGTGAGGAAAAGAAAGTTGGAGTCAGGGAAAACAATTGAGGACATGTAGCAACATCTCACCTTTGTCTCTAATTACCATAGGTTCCACTTACGTACCAAACTGAAAGCATAAGTGGAGAGAAGTTCGATGCAAAGAGCTAAATCAAAGTTGTTGTATTGGGGTTCACTAGAGAGAGAGAACTAATAGGATATACAGAGGAAGAGCAATATGAGAAGATATTTATTAGGAGCATTGGCTCATGCAGTTATGAAGGCTGAGAAGTTCCACAAGTTCTGCCATCTGCAAGCTGGAGAACCAGTAGCATAGCTCAGTGCAAATCTGAAGGCCTCAGAACCAGGAAAGCCAATGGTGTAACTTTCAGTCCAAGGCTGAGAGCCTGAGAGCCGTGGGGGTGGCGGCTGCTGGTGCAAATCCCAGACCCCAAGGGTTGGAAAGCTTAGAGCTCTGATGTCCAAGGGCAGGAGAAGAAAGATGTGTCAGCTCCAGAATAAAAAGAATTCACCTTTCTTCTGTCTTTCGGTTCTATCCCAGCCCTCAGCCAATTGGATGTTTCCCACCCACATGGGGTGAGGACAGATATTCCTTATTCAGTTCACTGATTTAAATGCCAACCTTTTCCACAAACACCCTCACAGACATATCCAGAAAAAATACTTAAGCAGCTTTCTGGATATCCCTTAATCCAGTTAAGCCAGACACCTAAAATTAACCATCACAGTTGTTAAGAACAAAAACAAAAAGCATCTATTCAAATCAATAAACTTGTACAACTCTTAACAAGTATTTTGAGCTGCTTTCCTCAGCCCTAAGGTATACTTTATATATTGTATATTTTATTATACAACAGAGCTAAAATATTTCTGAAACTTGAAATATTGAGTAGTTCCCTGAATAGAGAGTAATATAAAGTCCCTAGAATAATTTTGAGATATATATACTTTTCCTGACTTTACTTCAATATGTTCATGAGACTACTTTTCTAGGTCTAATTGCCTGACACTTTCCAGTTTCCAGTCAAACTAAATATAATTAATAATGAAGTAGTTGAAAGCTACTTTCAGAAACACAGCTTTATTAATTAAAATCATTTTTTCTTATTTAATATTTGAGTTATTTAATATTCCCATTCTGTCCACTCCAAAGAGACCTTATAATTGTTTTTAATAAAAGGGATTTTAAAAATTTAAAAAAAGAAAAAATCATTATATAATAACTGCCTATAAATTATTAGATCATGAAGTTGAATTTTTATTTAAATGAATGTATGGTCTACAAATTAAGGCCAAATTGAATATGAAACTCTAGAGTCTTTTTTTTACTTTCTAAACCACACAATCAGCTATCTGAAAATTATATAAAAGAACCACAATATATCAATGCTTTCAAGTAATTCTTTCAGGAAGCAACAAAGACATTTTAATGCTTTCAGAGGAAATACATCTACGTGAATTATTCTGGTTAATTATTTCCTTACCTTCCTCCTCACATAATTTACAAGCAAGTCAGAATCTATTGCTTTTTTTAATGACCATTAACATGAGTGCTCAGTGGATTAGCATTTCTGTTCATTCACCATTTGGGTCTGATGCAAGTTCTAATGGTGTTGGTAAAAATGGTGATGGTGAAAACATACAGCATGTGTATATATTTAAAGGTTTTCAAATATTACTCTTTTCCTAAATCTGGCAATGTTAAACAAAGGGACAGATCTAAGCCACTTTAAATCAAGTGGAAGGTACAGTCTCTCTTCTTCAGCACAAAACTGCAATCAAGCAAACAAAGCAGCCTGTTACCATTTTCAAGACAGGCCTAAGACAAAATTGAGATGCATCAGTGCATGAGGATGAAACTTTAGGAATCACTCCTTTCAAACCTAGGTTTTGGACTTCCATATAGCAAATTTCTGGTTCTGCAAAATAGAAGATAAGACTTTCAAACGTGGTGACACCACTACTTTAATGAATTCTAAGAATCCAGGTAACCTGCCTCTATTTAAAAACAACAATAAAAATAATAATAGCAAACATTTACATATCACTTACTATGGGCAGTTTAAGCTTTACACCAACCCAATCTAGGCACTATTATATTATTATCCCATTTTACAGGTGAGGAAACAAAGGCACAGAGACATTAAGTAACCTGCCCAAGTTCTCAGAGCTAGTTAGTGATCGAATTGGCATTTAAACCAAATAGTCTGGCTCCAGTATTCATGCTCATAATAATAACATAATATTCCTCTCATTCTCTGTTCTCTCAAATTTTGACATCAATCTAATATGTAATATGAATTTTACACATACTGTCATCCATTGCTTAATAATAGGGATACATTCTGAGAAATACATCCTTAGGTGATTTTGGTATTGCAGGAACCTCGTAGAGTGTACTTACACAAACCTAGGTAGTATAGCTTACTACACACCTAGGCTATACGGTATGGTCTATTGCTCCTAGGCTACACACCTGTACAGGAATACAGCATATTCCTGTACTAATATTGTAGGCAATTATAATACAACAGTAAGTATTTGTGTATCTAGACATAGAAAAGATACAGTAAAGTACAAGTATAAAAGATAAAAAATGGTACACCTGTATAATGTTAAGCAGGGATCGAATCTGCAGGTGGCAGATACAGGCCAGGAGGGTGGTTCCTACGGGCGGAGAAGCTAGGGAACTAATCAGGGGAAGAGACTGCAGGAAAACGTAGAACACCTGACAGTCATGTACATCAATCATCTGGAAACATCCCACACCTCCTGTAAGCCATCCCCCAGACCAGGCCAATAAAAGGAAACCACCTGAGAGTTATTAACATCTTTCTCCACTCATGGAGACTGACCTGTTCCTCTCTCTGGAATACATTTTCACTCTGTGTACCTTCCTTCCTTTTTTTCTACAATTGTGTAGCTTTCTTCTTTCTTCCTTCTTTTCTACAGTGAAAGCTGTTTGTCTGGAATTGCTTCCTGTCTGTATTCACTCAGTGGCACCGGCCTTGCTTGCGATTCTCCCAAGCAAGAAGCCAAAGAACCAGGACATTTCTCCTTCAAAAACCAACCCTGACATATAAGGCACTTACCATGAATGGAGCTTGCAGGACTGGAAGTTGCTCTGAGTGAGTCAGTGAGTGGTGAGTGAATGTGAAGGCCTATGACATTACTGAGCACTACTGTAGATGTTATAAATACTGAACACTTAGAACACACTAAATTTATTTCTAAAAATAAACTAATTGCACTACCATATTGCAATAGCTATGACTTCAGTAGGCAAAACGAATTTTTCAGCTCCATTCAAATGTTATGGGACCACCATGATATGTGCAGTACATTGTTGACTAAAATGTCATTATGCAGCACATGACTGTATTATAAATGTAATGAAATGAGTGATGCTCCCATCCCCCACAGAATTGTGTCCACATCTTTATCCCGAACCTGTGAATATTCCTTTATTTAGAAAAAGGGTCTTTGCAGATATATTCAGGAACTTGAGTTGAGGAGATTATCCTAGGTTACTTAGGTGGGCTCTAAATCCAATGAACAAGTGTCCTCGTAAGAGACAGACACACCGAGGAGAAGACACAAACAGAGCAGAAGGCAATGTGAAAATGGGTGCAGAGATTAATGTGGTCAAGGTCAAGAAAGCCAAGGACTGCTGACAGCCACAAGAAGATGGAAGAGACGAGAATGCATTCTTTCCTAGAGCCTCCAGAGGGAGCATGGCCCTGTCTATCCTGAATTTCCAGCTTCCAGACTGTTAGGCGTGGTGGGCTGGAGCTCAGCGCACTCAGGCTTGCAAAAGTTGATTTTTGACTGTTCAAGAATTTTGCAAGCTGGTTGTTAAACTACTACCAGTTAGGGATCTCTCCAACCTCCCCAAAGTCACTTTACCATTTCACCACTACCTCTGCTTTAAGAATAATTGGATCACTCACCTTTTCCCAGTTCTCACTCATTGAGGTAAATAAATAGCCTTCTAGATAGACCCCGACAATAGGAAATGTTTTCCTTCCTTAGGGTAGGCATTCTATTTCCTTTGGCTAGTGTTTTTTATTTATTTATTTGTTTGTTTGTTTGTTTTTGAGACAGAGTCTTGTTCTGTTGCCCCAGGTAGAGCACAGTGGTGCCATCATAGCTCACTGCAACCTCAAACTTCTGGGCTCAAGCGATCCTGCCTCAGCCTCCTGAGTAGTTGGGACTCTATGTGTGCTCCACCGTGCCTCACTAATTTTTCTATTTTTAGTAGAGACCAGGGTCTTGCTTTTCTTTCTCAGGCTGGTCTCCAACTCCTAAGTTCAAACGATCCTCCCGCCTTGGCCTCCCAGAGTGTTAGGATTACAGGCGTGGGCCCCAACGCCCAGCTCTTTGGCTATGTTTTAATTATTATTGATAGGGTATGTATAGGGACAGGAAGAAGTGTGGATAAAGGAAGACAGGAATATAAATAGTTGCTAGGCATGAGGAAAGAGACTTTTATAATAGACCTGTTAGAAAAGCTAGTTAAGCATGGGCACATTCTAATCCCGCCTCTCACCTCCTCTCTACCTAACTCATACCTATACATACTTCTCCTCTACTGAAGATTAATTTTATGGTTTTATGGAATAATTCCAGAAATTGGAGATTCTCATTTCAAAAAACATTTAAGTCAAAACCTAGGGTATAGCAACTACATAATATCTATAAAGATACCTCCACTAGACATCTTTGAATGTTTATTTGTTTAATGATTTGCTCTATATTTTGTCTTTTCAAATTGAAACTACCTAAAGCCCAGCTATAGGAAACCTTCTGTTATCAATTGACTTGTGTTCCCCCAAATTTACCTATTGAAGTGCTAATACCTAGTATCTCAGACTGTGACTTCATTTGGAGAGAGGATCTTTTTTTTTTCTTTTTTTCAATTTATTTTTTCTCTTTTTTGAATTTTTTTTTCTCTTTTTTCAATTTATTTTTTCTCTTTTTGTTATTTTTATTTTTTTAGACAACTGCTAGGTGTTGATGGAGATAGGATCTTTATAGAGATAATCAAGTTAAAATAAGGTCATTAAAGAGGGGCCTAATCCAATATGACTGGTGTCTTTGTAAGAAGGGGGAATTTAGAGACAGACAAGTGAGAGGGAAGATGATGTCAAGGCACAGGGAGAAGCTGGCCACCTAGAAGCTAAGGAGAGAAACCTGGAACAGATTCTCCCCTCACAACCTTCAGAAGGAGCCAACCCTGCTGAGACCTTGATTTCAGACTTCTAACCTCCAGAACTACTCAGCAGTAAATTTTTGTTATTTAAGCCACCTAGTTTGTGGTGCTTTGTACAACAGTCCTAGCAAAGGAATATATCTTCCATAATCCTTTCAACCCCATGTGATTATTCCCTTATCTCTTCCTTCACAGTCTTTGCTCTCTTCCTCTTCCCTGGCCTTTATATGTAAAGGATTTGTATTCATTCTTCACGCTAGTATAACCTGAATAGCAAAATTAAACAGGGAGAGAACCAAGAGAAAGGAATCTAGACTCATCCCACTTATGAATACAGAAGTGTCAGAATATACTATAAACAAGAACCTTTTATTTAAGGAATAAATGGATGGTTCAACATTAGGAAATCTATTGTTGTGATATACTACAGTATGTTAAAGTAGACAAAAATCATCTAAAAAAACACTGACATCTATGATAAGCTTCAATAAGCATCTGAATAAAAAGCTTAGAAAACTAGAAAATATTATTGATAAGTAATTTATAATTAAATTGGTGAGTAACATTTTTGGAAATCAATAGCAAGTTTCAACTCAATGGTAAGATACCAAAAATCATCCCATTAAATCAAGAATAAGACATGACTGTTAATAATCAACAATATTGGGAAGCCCTGGCCAATATAATAAGAAAAACAAATGAAGGGTAGTGTACAGAGAAGGTAAATTACTATTATTTTAAAAATAGTAGACAACCAGAAAAATCTACTGAAAGATGTTTCAATCAAATGGAACATTCAGTGAGGTGGTGACTTATAAGACAAATAAGATACTTACTATCTATGACATATAAAGAACGTCTAGATTTCAATAAGAAAGACAAACCATTCAGTTGAAAAATATTCAGTAAATGAGCATAATCCTTTCCCCCAAAAAAACTAACCAATTCAAAATTCCAATAAATATCTGCAAAGTTCCTCAACCTCATTAGTTATTAGTAAAATGGAAATACAAGCAATAACATTTTTTTTCTCATCAGATTAACAAAACACTAACAATACTAACAATATAAGGCATTGGTGAGGAAATGGAGACAGAGGACATACATGTAAATGTGGAGAGAATATAAATTATTAATAGTATAGAAATTTAGAAAGAATTTGCAATATCTATCAAATTTTTAAATTAACATTCATTTTCACCCTGCAATTTCAACTAAAAAGCACCAGTTCATGATGTTTACTTATTTATAAGTTTATGTGTTTTAAATTCTTTTACAAAGAGCATGTATAATATTTGTAATTTTAAACAAAAGAAAAATATATCCTTTAAAGGTATTTTCTGAAATGGTAGGTTTCTAGCCCAATGGAATTATTGGGGAGTTCTGAGGTATTGTGGTGTCCACTATATAAGGCAACAGACCAAGACCCATAAATTTGTTAGTCTAAGATCAAAAAGATCAAGATAGACAAAAATTCAAGATACAGTATTAGAATGGAATTTTGTTGTGATAAAGTATAGAAAGTAACTCTACATTGTATTTGCAATAAAAAAAAATTGGTAGGAGAAGTACAGAGGTTGATGTTTCCCCAGCTTTAGAACATTAATTGTTTAATAAAGAATATTTAATTTTGGCAGGGTGCGGTGGCTCACAACTGTAAGCCTAGCACTCTGGGAGGCCAAGGTGGGCAGATTGTTTGAGCTCAAGAGTTCAAGACCAGCCTGAGCAAGAGCGAAACCCCCATCTCTACTGAAAATAGAAAGAAATTATCTGGACAACTAAAAATATGTATAGCAAAAAATTAGCCACCCATGGTGGCACAAGCCTGTAGTCCCAACTACTTGGGAGGCTGAGGCAGGAGGATTGCTTGAGCCCAGGAGTTTGAGGTTGCTGTGAGCTAGGCTCATGCCATGGCACTCTAGCCTGGGCAACATAGTGAGACTCTTCCTCAAAAAAAAAAAAAAAAAGAATATTTAATTTCTCTCCAACTACAGCTTTATCAACTGCAGATTTGAGATACTTGTTCATATCTACATACTAAAGTCTTTAAAATATGATTGTTCAGTTTCTGATATGTTTTAAAAAATCACAGCTATTTTAACAACTAGCCCTATCAATCTAGAAATCCCTATCTGTATGCCTATGTAATATTACAGAGAGTGCTTGTTTATATTCCAACTTTTAATAGAACCAAATACGACAATAAAACCAGAAAGTATTATAATTTGCAAATGAAACAATCATTTAAACAAGTTTTGCCAAGACTCTCTTAACAAATATAAAGTTAAATTCAAGAGAAAATTTGATATTTCAATCCAACATTTTTTAAGTGCCATAAGAGGCACTTAAAAACTTGTAGAGAACAGTTTGACTCAGCAGACGCCAATGCCAAAGCAGTATTTCCTAAATAATGGAAGAAGATTCAGAAAAAGTATTAACAGAGTAAGTTTTATGCCAATTTGGTTTGTTTTAGAAGCAGTGACATTTTCAAACTTATATTTTCTGTATGAAAGTATGTTTAAAGTGAGTTTTGTTTTTAATACAACCATTTTTTAATTTATTTTTATTTTTTAACCATTTTATTGAGATATGATTTATATATAAAAAGCTATACATATTTAATGTATATAACTTGAGTTTGGGGATAAGTATATACCCATGAAACCGTCACCACTATCTAAGCTATAAACATATCCATCAACTACCAAAGTTTCCTACCTTCCCATTTATTATTATTGTTGTTGTTATTATTGTTTTGTATGGGTGTGGTAAGAGCACTTAACATAAGATCTACTCTCTTAGCAAATTTTAAGTATACAATATAATATTGTTTTCTATAGGCCCTGTGCTGTATAGTAGTTCTCCAGGACTTATTAAGAACTTATGAAAATAATGGATAAGTTCTGGATTTACACTTAATAAGTTACCATTATTTTTTATAAGGTATATATCTTACATATATTTTCCTATGTATGAGAGGAAATTTTGGGAGCATGTGTTTTTAATAAAATTTTTACCAGAAACATGGCAAAATAAAACATACTTAAAAATGAATAGTAGAAATATAGCTTTTACTGAATGACTTAAATAAGAAGACTCTTTAAAACCAACAGAGAGTTGTATTTCATAGTGGGCACCTACAGGTGGTTGCCAGGACCCCTTCTTTGAAGTTGCTGCTGCCTCCTCCCCTCTTGCCATCCATCTTTCTTCATGGGAGATGCATGTTTCTATGATGCACGTTGGAATACTTTGCCCAGCCTGCACACCAAACCAATTAAATGAAGATCCTGGGCTGCAGGCCAGGGGTTGGGATGAGGGTGGGGAGGGGAGCAAAGGTCAGTACTTTCAAAGGTCTGCAGGCGATTTTACTGTCCAGCCAAGTCTGAGAACATTGGCCTAACATAAACCTGCCTTGCTTTTGCACCATTGTCAATTGATTCATTAATGAACACATCACTCATGCTGGGTCAATCAGATCTTTCCCTTGGAATTCTGGAACTGGAACTAAAAGATAAAAATGAATATTCTGCAGACCAGGCGTGGTGGCTCACGCCTGTAGTCCTAGCACTCTGGGAGGCTGAGGTGGGAGGATCAGTTGAGTTCAGGAGTTTGAGACCAGCCTGAGCAAGAGTGAGACTCTGTATCTACTAAAAATAGAAAAATTAGCTGGTTGTGGTGGCACGTGCCTGTAGTCCCAGCTACTCAGGAGGCTGAGGCAGGAGGATCTCTTGACCCTGGGAGCTTGGAGATACAGTGACCTATGATGACACCATTGCACTCTACATGGGGCAACAGAACAAGACTCTGTCTCAAAAAAAAAAAAAAAAATTCTGCCATGTCTGAGGTGTATGTGACATGAAAATGCACATTCACAAGTGGGTGGCAGCCATGTTCCACAGTGTATACTGAAGACTTGAGGAAACCGGTATGTATTGGGAGAGTAATATGTATTAATAGTTGCTTGGAGAGAAACAGCAATGAGAAACAAAGTGAGGGAAGTTTCTACTACTTGCAACCAGTGGAGCCCTCATTCACTTAAATTTACTGTCAGTAACAGAGGAGTATTTAATGTTCAGTGTGGAAGAGTCGGATTTTGGCTTACTGTAAAGCAAAGCTTTCTAAGTCAGCACTGACTGTGGCAGACATGCAAGATGTTCTGCTCTGACCACCTTCAGGAGAACCTCCTGCAGCGGACACAGCTGACAGCCCAGTTGTTACCACTCTGTATCCTCTGAGGCTGCTTCCCAGCCAATGACTGAGCACAGCAAGGGGACTTAGGCCAGGCCCCTCCTGCCAGATGCAGGACTCTTCCAATGGGCAGGCTTTTTCAGGAATTCCTCATCGACCTAGCTGAAACCGTGTCAGAACTGCACTGAGATCTGAGACTTCCTATCAGCCTCCTTCTCATCTTGCACAGGTGTCAGACTTACGTGGCTACCTGAAGAATCTCCCTACCCATCCCCGTGTCCTGTTGTATTGGTTTGCTAGGGCTGCCAAAACAAAATACTACAGACTAGGGGGCTTAGATAACAGCAATAGACTTTCGCACAGTGCTGGAGACTGCAAGTCCCAGACCCATGTGTGGGCAGCTTTGGTTTCTCCCGAGGCTTCTCCTCTTGGCTTACTGATGGCCGCCTTCTTGCTGTGTCCTCACAGAGCCTTTCCTGTGTGTGAGCATGCCGCTGTCTCTCTCTTCGTTTAAAATGACACCAGTCACATTGGATTATGGCCCCACCCTTACCACCTCATTTAACCTTAATTACTTCCTTACAGACCCTATATCAAAATACAGTCACATTGGAGTTTAGGGTTTCAACATATGAATTTGGAGGCAACATAATCAGTCCTTAACACCTGTCTAATCCTCTCTTGGCCTCTGCTTCCAAACTGACACAGTGAACAGAGAGAAAATGAGTGAGTTCTGCATCAGTGAAGGTTGTCACATAGCGCCCGAAAGATTACCTCTCAGCAATATTGGCTGGTCCTACTGATTAGGTTTGTATCTAAATATCATACTCACATAACTATTTTTTAATTGAACATTAACAGTAAAAATTAACCTGGACTCTGTCAGCCTGACAGCAAGGTAAAAACAGATTAAATTAACATCTATCAAGACATGATATAAGGCCGGGTGCGGTGGCTCACGCCTGTAATCCTAGCACTCTGGGAGGCCGAGGCGGGAGGATTGTTTGAGCTCAGGAATTCGAGACCAGCCCGAGCAAGAGCGAGACCCTGTCTCTACTAAAAATAGAAAGAAATTATGTAGACAGCTAAAAATATACATAGAAGAAATTAGCTGGGCATGGTGGCACATGCCTGTAGTCTCAGCTACTCGGAAGGCTGAGGCAGGAGGATGGCTTGAGCCCAGGAGTTTGAGGTTGCTGTGAGCTAGGCTGATGCCATGGCACTCACTCTAGCCCATGCAACAGAGTGAGACTCTGTCAAAAAAAAGAAAAGAAAAGAAAAGAAAAATAGTGAGTACTTAAAAGCTGCAGATCCCTAGTCTTCTCAGACATTTCTAGAGAGTATTTTAAACATCAGAGAGGAAAGTATAGATACCAGGAAGTATGAAAATTGTGCTCAAATTGGCTTGGCACAAGAGAAAAATTTCTTTGAAAGTTACTATTTTCAATTGTGTATACATTTGCCAAAGGCTTTCAAGAGTACCAAGTTCTTAGCTCTGAGAAGATCCTTTAAAAAAAAAGTTTGCTTGCAGGAAAAAAAAAAAAAGAAAAATATTTAAAATTTCTGGAACAATTATTCTACAAATTTCAAAGTCAGAGGAATGTTTGAAATTGAGAAAAACCCTCCTAAGGAGGTATTGAACACGTATTTCGGAAGGTAGCTACATCTTCATGATTGATTCTAACAAAAGTTTTATTCCAAGCATGCTTCTTCTTTCAGGGAACAGAATAGATATGGTACCCTCCCTAACTCAGTGGTCTTCATAAGCTCATCATTTTTGGATCCTACTTGATCTTTCTCTCCTGCCATCCCAGGAGTTGCCCATTTGTATTTCTACACCACCATTAGTGTGCCAGCCATGGCTAAGGGTGCTTGTGCATGTTGTATGACATTTGGTTTAAAAGTTTTCTCAGCTCTGATTCTAGCATCAAACTCACGCATGTTCAGGGGAGCTCTTCCTCCTCTGCATTTCCCCACGTGCAGTCACTGACAACTCCCTCTGGTGTAAATTGGCTGAGCCCCAAAGAGGTCAGGAATAAGGCAAGAAAATGTCAGAAATTAGTGATTGCAAGCTCTTTCACCCATTCAGGGAGGCATGTCACAAGGTCATCATCTCTAGTAGCTGCTTAACCAAAGCTACTCCTCCAGGGCATTGGAACATTGTCTTCACAAGTTGCCATCCTCACCTTGGATAAATTTGCTGAAGACTCTCTTCTTCCTGCTTCACTCTCCATTTCTCTCTCTCTTTGTGACTTTTCCTTGTCTCTAGGTCTCTCTCTTTCCTCATCATCTTTCTTTCTCTTTTTTTTCACTTTTTATTTTTTTATCATTTTCTACTAGTTCCTTTCTCTTTTTGGACATATTGCTCTCTTTTTAAAAATCTCTGTATCGGCTTCTTCCTTGTTTTTCTTCTGGCAATCTTTTTTTCCCTCTTTCTTTCCATTATAATATATCCATATTAATAGCACTACGAAGAAATCTGAAATGAAATCATTTCAAATCTTCCACTCTTATGTATTAGTTTAGTTCTCACTGACCACAGAAATTAAAGATCTAAGAGACTTTCAAAAGAAATAAGGCAATTATTTTTTGAAAAAAATAATTTTTCACCAAAAAAATCCTCTTTCCAGTAATAATTCCAGTTTTTTAATTCCAGAATGAAAAGAAAATTGGAAATACTTATCATATTCACATATGGGGACTAAGACTGGACTTACACTTTCAGACAGGAGAAATGAGGTGAATGATTAATCTGTACTCACAGATTAACCATTGATTTTACTGATCCATCACCTATCTCTGCAAATGGTTACGTTCTAGGGGACTCTGTAATGGGCCTGTATTTTGGATTTTTTCACTATACAAACCTGAAATAGGACCAAATACCTACTTTACCTCCATGAAGCCACTGTTCTCTACCCAACTCTTTAAAAGTAGAAATCTATATTTCTTGGCAAAGATCAAAATCAAAGATTCTTAGTCACAGGTCTAGATGCTCTCCCTCTCTAGCCATATGTGAGTGCATCTCAAAGACAGATAAAATTTATAAATGCATCTCTGGAGCCTCTATAAACATCACTGCATGTAGGAAGGTTTCTGCTTCTGATGTGAATCCCTAAAGCTGCCCTTGTATGCTGCCATAATTAAATGAGAAGCAGAGAACTCTTCCCCAGAAGATATTAATTTTTCCCTCTCTTCTCTTTTTTCCCCCCTTTCTCATATTTTCTCTCAGCTTTTCTCCATCCTTGCTTTTTTACACCAACATAATTATCAATAGTCATTGCTGATATTTCATAATTATCAATGGTCATTGCTGATATTTATCACTCATAGTATATGGTGGCAACTGGGCAAAAAACTGCACCCAGTAAGATGATCTAGTACAATTTCTGGCATGTGTCAGACACTCAATGCATGTTATGTTTGCTTTTCTTCCCTTTCTGAACTCCAGTCTACAGCCCAACCATAACTGTTCATCAAATGTTTGAGCTGTATCTGTCTTTTAACTGAAGAACTACTGTGCTGCATGAAGAGTTAGAAGTGTATCGTGTAATTTTATGTTCTGTTCAAAGAGTTGATAGAATAAAGATATTAATCATATACATTTCAAAATTATACACCAATTTATTGTTTTATGTGATGTAAAATAACTACAGTAAAAGGAAGTTTATTTTCTAAAACTGTCAATGAAATATCTGATACACACCTGATGTGATAATAGATTCAAGAGTAACAAAACTGCCACTTGAAATGCATAGCCGCAGTACCCGCAAGTATGTGGCAATTTACCTCCTTACTTCTTTGATTACAAAAACACAATATTAGCTATATCCCTCTGTGGTTATCCTTTTGTTAAAATTTTCTGTAATTTTCATAGTTCCTTTGTTCTTCAAAAATCATGTTCTGGCAATTTACTTTGGTAATTAAAAGTTGGATTCAAGGAAAACTATGAAATTCCACATACGTTCATTCTTGTTTCCAACACTAAATTCTGCCATTTCTAATGCAGAGCTTTTGTGATGCACAGAGCCAAAATTTAAGGAATGTATCCATCTCATATTTCTATACCCATTCCAACAAAATATAATGTCTCCTCCCTCATAGAATCCAATTCCCAAGAAGCAAGATTCATGTGCCATTCTCATGAAAATTTGTCCTACTTCTTTTCTAATTCAGTAAAGATACTGGTTCACACGTGAAGCCAGGTAAGAAAAAGAAAAAGCCAAAGCTGGTCCCCCTGAGGAATTGCTTTGGAATAAAGCTTTATGGCCCTCTATTCAATTCATATTTAGTAGGCCATCTCTTCTGCTTTCATAGGGAAAAACAAAACCAAAAACAAAACACTGCCTATGATGGATAATATTTAATCACATGCACTTTTGTTTGGCTTTACTTTTTTGCCTTCTGAGAATAGATATTTAAACACTATTCATGATGACAAAATTAAAATTTACTTTTACAAATAAAAATTGAAATGATGTCATTTGTAGTAAAAAATTCAAATTTAAAATTTTTATGTGTTTCATTATTTAATTTCTAGACAGCAATAGAAGTAAGGATTTTTTAATGTGATTTATATTACAACAGAATTTTTTTTTTGAAAAAGAACCTTTTTTAAAAATTCCAAGAAGGTTAAAGTACCACAAAATAATTAAAGATTGTACATCGTAGGCAAAACTCTTCAGCTATTATTGAAACGTAAGTATAATTACACACAGGAAAAAAATATTATCAGCAGAGAAAAGATGCCTTAAGAATTCTTTGTGTCTTCCTGAACTGATGGACATGAGTGAGCTCTAATATCATTATGTTTAGAAATGGCTTCATCCAGATCCAATTGTACACCATTAATCTTTGTTTCCATGCAGCCATTATAAAAGGCATTCACTGGTGTGGCATTGAATGGAACATCTGTAAAAACAGAATATTAGACTAATTAGTCCAAGAATTTTAGCATCCTATTTGTTTACAGTTAGAGGAACCATTCAGACTTCCCATTTCCAACCAAATTCTAATCCTAAAGGAAAAGTTAATAATGTAATTCTATTCGATAAATACACAAATTCAGTACATCATGAGTTCCTCTGATTTCATAAACATAATCAGTTTCATCCAAACTTAAGATAAATAAACACATTTTAAGAAGCACAGAAATAAGCATATTCTTACTTATAATATTCTACTTTATTATGCAAATTATGTATTATTTTATCATTAAATTTGAGCAGCAGTTTAAGCATTACCAAATCATTTTTTCACCTCTAAATTACAGATACTTGGAAATCTTTTCTAAATACCATGACAAATGTATCTTTTTTTTATTATTGCTGGAAGAAAAGCAGATTTCTATATTTTCCTAAGAAATAGTTTCCTTTTGAGTATACAAAGCAGGCCATGATAGATGGTTAATTTTATGTAATATTTGGTGTTCTAAGAAATAATAATTTTAATAACTCCTCAGTGAATAATTTAGGATTATTTTAGGGCCTTTGGGTCATTCTACACTTTCATATTCTTTATCAATTTTTTTTTTTTAGAGACAGTGTCTTGCTCTGTTGCCCAGGCTATAGTGCAGTGGTGGGATCAGAGCTCACTGCAGCCTCAAACTCCTGGGCTCAAGGAATCCTCTTATCTCAGCCTCCAGAGTAGCTGTAACTACAGGTGTGCACCACCATGCACAGCTAATTTTTTTTTTTTTTTTTTGAGACAGAGTCTCACTTTGTTGCCCGGGCTAGAGTGAGTGCCATGGCGTCAGCCTAGCTCACAGCAACCTCAAACTCCTGGGCTCAAGCGATCCTACTGCCTCAGCCTCCCGAGTAGCTGGGACTACAGGCACGTGCCACCATGCCCGGCTAATTTTTTCTATATATATATTTTAGTTGTCCATATAATTTCTTTCTATTTTTAGTAGAGATGGGGTCTCGCTCTTGCTCAGGCTGGTCTCGAACTCCTGACCTTGAGCGATCCACCCGCCTCGGCCTCCCAGAGTGCTAGGATTACAGGCGTGAGCCACCGCGCCCGGCCCACAGCTAATTTTTTTATATTTCATTGCCCATGCTGGTCTCAAACTCCTGGCCTCAAGTGATCCTCCTACCTCAGCCTCCCAAAGTGCTGGGATTATGTGAGCCACTGAGCCTGGCCTCTTTATAAAATTTAATACTTAGTAAGGCCCTTTGATTCCTAAGAACTAAGGTTCATTTGAAGATTATCCATCTCTCCACTTGCTTCCTCTTTTTTGGCATCTCCTCTCCATGAATTTTAATTCACAGTAGATATTCTCTAGTTCTTATTCTTCATCCTCAAAACCTTATGCCAAAAATAAAAACTTCAAATTTTCCAATTCTAACTTGCCGATACAATGAATAAAGAAAGTCCATACTTTTCTATGCGCTCATAGCATTTGTTAAGAATCCCTTTTAAGTCTAGCCAAACATCATAGATTATGCCACTATTACAAAATTCCTCAGAATCATCGATTTCCCCTGAGTTTTAATTTTTAACATGAAATTTAACATGTCTACTTGGGTACTATTAATCATTTACCCATCCCATAGTTTATACACTTATCTCAATTTTCAGCGTCTCTTAGATTTTACACACTCTTTCAACACATCCTGCCTGAAGTCAGTCCTCAATGCTATTCCCAAATCCTGGAACCACTGAAATTTTGATACTTTTGCTTCTTTTAAATTGTTTCATTGTTTGATTTCCTAAAGTTATATTTAACTAACTTGTGAATAAGGTAGTAGGTTGATTTCAATATAGAATTTATTGATTTGAACTGTAATTATACTCCCTAATAACTAACTATGCTACCTACGTAAGTAACTCTATGTATCTATGTATCTATCTATCTTTAGAGTCTATTTAATTCTATTTCCCAAAAGCCCAGATAAAATTTCCATATATAGGAGACCAAGACCCTGAACAGCTAAAGCAATACAATGAGGGTTGCTAGAAGTCCAGACATCAAACTTCCAATTTTGCCTGTGAAAATAACTTGCCCATGGTACCTAAAAATGCTTTGGAAGAAGTTCCTGGCCTTTTTTTTTTTTTTTTTTTTTTTTTTTTGCCATTTAAAATAAAATATTGGTGCAATTTTATATTTTCCAATATTAAGTTAAAGATGAACCTGCTGGCCGGGCGCGGTGGCTCACGCCTGTAATCCTAGCACTCTGGGAGGCCGAGGTGGGCGGATCGTTTGAGCTCAGGAGTTCGAGACCAGCCTGAGCAAGAGCGAGACCCCACCTCTACTAAAAATAGAAAGAAATTATATGGACAGCTAAAAATATATATAGAAAAAATTAGCCGGGCATGGTGGCGCATGCCTGTAGTCCCAGCTACTCGGGAGGCTGAGACAGGAGGATCGCTTGAGCTCAGGAGTTTGAGGTTGCTGTGAGCTAGGCTGACGCCATGGCACTCACTCTAGCCTGGGCAACAGAGTGAGACTCTGTCTCAAAAAAAAAAAAAAAAAAAAAAAAAAAGATGAACCTGCTTTTCCTCCAGCTTACTCCATTTTGGTAAATGGAATCCATGCAACTGCTCATGCTAGAGACCTTAGAATCATCCTTATACTGGTCTTTCAATTGTTAAATCCTAATAATTTGGTTTCTCACATACTTCTCCAGTCTATTTTCTGCATACCATCTCCACTGCTGTCACCCTGGTCCAGCAGCTTCCTCAGCTTCCTCATCTGTAAAATGGGGATACTAATAGTACTTACCTCACAGGATTATTCTGAAAATTAAATGAGTTCATACATTTGAAGCACTCTGAGCACTGCCAGACTGTTTGTTATGCACCAGTTGATGGTAGTGTAGATATTGCGGCTATTACTGCTTCTTCATCTGGACTAATTCAATAGCCTCCCAACTCATCTCAGCTGCACCCACCTTTGCCTCTCGCCTCTCCATCTCCATCCATCATGCAGAGTGAAATTTTTAAATTGTGACATTGATATGCCACTTCCTGGTCTAAAACTTCTTAACCATTCTCATGTCTCATAATAAGACTCAAGACCCCAAACCAGGTCTACAAACCCTTCCTCACCCACCCAGGTCACAGCCTCATGATGCACTACCATCTCCTTACCTGACATGCTTTAGCCAGACTGATCTTCTACAGAGTCCTTAAGCTTCTCATCCCCTTTTGTCCATTTTTCCCACACATGGACCATGTTACCTGCATATGAACTCTAATCCCCGCTCCCACCACCTGCTTAAATTCATCTAATCCTTCAAATATCAGATTTACATTTTAGTCTCCTATTCAGAGAGGTTGTTCCTGTCCCCCACAATCAGGTCCTGTCCCCATTTTCAGACTCTAAAGCATCCCATACTTTTCCTTCATAGAAGTGATCACAATTTTAATTATTTTGATATTTTCCTTATCAGTTGCCACTAGATTGTAAAAACCTTAACAGCAAGGACCATATCTATCTATTTATTACTGTGTCCCTAGTACCTAGGACAAAAGTACTTAATAAAAATTGGATAAATGATAGATGAACTGAACAATGGATGAATAAATATTGGATAAATTATGGCTGAATTGAAGAATAAATATTGAACTTACAAGACTATTGTGAGGGTGAAATGAAGTAATATATCCTTTCTGGAAGGATACCCAAATGTACCAAAACTTGGTCAGTTGCAGTTTACTGTTTAAAAAAGCCAAAACCCAAAAACGCACCAATAAAGTGTCAGTATCCTCCCCCAGAGAAAGAACAATAGGTACAAAAATTTTGTCTTTGCTTCTGATGGCTTTTTGCTAAAATTATAAATTTAAAATATTATCAATTTGATTAAAACTATACTTTTTAAAACTGAAGTTAGTAAGCGTATACCTGGAATGCCACCCAGGTAAGTGGCCACTGTTCCTTTCATTGCTTTATCCAAGATGGCAAATTGTCTTTGAAAGTGTTCAGAGGAGACGGTATCTTCTTGAAATGGAGTCCACACTTCCAGATTGTTTCTGTTGACTCTGAATTCCAGAGATGATTGTTGACCAGAACATAGACTCATGGCCTCTATCTGAGATATTACTGTATTTTCAACAGATACCAGAATATCCTGAAGAGCAAAGCAAAGACCTAATGTAAGCAAGTACTAACAGTAACGTCACTTAAGAGTGAATTTTGAGTTTCTGAAATTCAAAAAACCTGAATTTCGATAAGAAAAAAATATGACAGAGACTCCAGGTTTAATTGAAAAATTGCTGATTATAATAATCATAATTTAAAAATATATATTAGTTTTACAAACTCTAAGTTTAGCTAATACGTAAATGGATACTGAATTCTGAAAATTCAGTAAACTAATAGAGTTGTTTTACCACCAACAGGAATGTAAAGTAGTGTCTTAAGCAGTACCTTTCTGTTTATGAGCCTTCCTAAACTCCAAAGCTTACGTATTAAAAAAAAGGAGTTGAATCACTCTTTGATGGGGAAAAGACTTGGAAAATTTAAAGTGCTTTAGTAAGCACATGCTAGCAGGACTGAAAAGTTTGTTTGTGCCACACAAGCTATCATATAGATTTGGAACAAAATGAGTGAGGAGGTCCTGAGAAAGAAAAACCTGGGGTTGTCAGCAGTCAGTTACAGAGTATTTTCCAGAAGATTCTCAAAAAAGAAAATGTATTCATTTTGCCAAACTTTTCAAACTGCTGATATACTTAAATTACTCAGCTTGTTGAGAGTGATCTGTGCATATAACTTATATAGTGTAGAGGAAATGTAAAAAGAGAGAGAAAATAATATCAAAACTAGGGAGACAGGTACTGTGATGCTTCCCAGGTGGTAGAAAGATAGTCTGAAATGTTTACTTAGGCATTCACAATACCTATGTTAAGTGAAAAGTCTCTACGTCATAAATATAGGTTATTTGAGGATATTTGTTATAGTGTTGTACATGTCCGTATCCCTAAAACTCATTTAAAGAGATGGTCAATTGAGAAAATGCTCCAGAATGATCAATGGTTCGTGGAATAATGTTATGAAATATTGTACATAGATCTTGAGAAGGGAATCTGACATGTAAAATAAGAGCTATGGAGACAAACACAGAAAGGATAAAATAAATATCAAAGACATAGAATGCATTCACCTCCTCCACTACATAAATGTAGTAAAGATAGGAATTCCATTTTGTTTAAAAAAAAAAAAAACATGCAAACAAAAAAACTAAAATCCAAATGTAGAAAGCTCCTTGTAGTTGGAGATTAAAAACAAGAAAAAGAAAAAACTCAGCAGGACCTTTTTAGGTGACTTATGGTTAACCACTAGAAACTCCCCCCACCCTACCTCCGACCCCAATCATCCTTTAAGTTACAAACACCGTCCTTTTTTATGACTATAGGCATTATTCAATTATATGTCTTTTTCTAAAAGCTAATGAGAACATCCAAGCCAACCCTGGCATAAACATCAGCTGCTTGCTGTAACTTGGGATCCACTGTTTTGATGACACATGGACAGAATTATTAAACTCTAATATAAGTCTGTATAATTCAGATCTGATAACTCTCATGTATGCTTTTACCTAAGACTTTTTCCTGTTCTTCCTGCTAATTTCAAATAAGAGTTGCCAGTAAGGCAAGTGGGCCAGTTTTAGTTTTCTCTCTTCTTTCCTAATTTATTCATGGGAGAAAAGATTTAAGAGTGCAAGAAAGTACAAAGCATTATAATTAAGCACCGAATATATGAGAGTGGATTGTAATCAGACTCCCTTCTATTTTGTTAGTGCAGACTAATTCCTATGGTGCTCCAAAGATTCTGGATAAGGGTGGGTCTCCATGGGCCCTGTGATGGCTCCAAGCTGCCTGCGTGAGTCTGCCTAATCTTAGCTATAGACGCAGAAGGTTTCTTGACCCCCCTTTCCTCACTTCTTGGTTCAGACCTTGGAAATAAGACAGCGAAAAAGTAGCAACAATGAACATTTTTTTTTTTTTTTTTGTTGAGACAGAGTCTCACTTTGTTGCCCAGGCTAGAGTGAGTGCCGTGGCGTCAGCTTAGCTCACAGCAACCTCAAACTCCTGGGCTTAAGCGATCCTACTGCCTCAGCCTCCCTAGTAGCTGGGACTACAGGCATGCGCCACTATGCCCGGCTAATTTTTTCTATATAGATTTTTAGGTGTCCATATAATGTCTTTCTATTTTTAGTAGAGACGGGGTCTCGCTCAGGCTGGTCTCGAACTCCTGACCTTGAGCAATCCACCCGCCTCGGCCTCCCAGAGTGCTAGGATTACAGGCGTGAGCCACCGCGCCCGGCCAATGAACATTTTTTGAATTCTTAATTATGTGCTGGAGATTGTGCCAAGTACTTTACATAAGTTTCATCATTTAATCTTCAAAATAGCCCGTTTGAGGTAAATACTGCTATAATATCCATTTTAAAAATGAAGAGAAAACCAAGGCTTATACAGGTTTAGAGTAAAGTTACCTGAAATTTTTCAGAGGTGGAATCCACCAAGGACAAGGCGAAGGGCACTGTGTTACCAGAAACCAAGGCAAGCATAACACCAGTGCCCGCAGATGGGCGGATATTCAAGGTCACATTTACTTGCCAGCTCTCAGCACTGGATATGTTATCTGTTTAAAACAAGGAAACAAAAACAGGATCAATGTACTCTTTAAACAAATTTTTTTTTAATTTTTAAATTTTATTATTTTATTTTTTGAGATGGTGTCTCGCTCCGATCAGGCTGGTCTTGAACTCCTGAGCTCAAGCAATCCACCCACCTCAGCATCCCAGAGTGCTAGGATTACAGGCATGAGCCACTGCACCCCAGCCAGGGTCAATGTACTCTTAAAGCACACCAGAAGGATTTATTACAATCTGATTAATATTCAAAGCCATGTTTGTGTAATACTAAAGATTTTTAGTTCCATTTCTCAAAGATCTATATAACCTAGGGAAAACAAACAAACAAAATTTTTGTATTTAAATGCAGGTAAATGGAGCTTCTTCTTTCTGTTGTTTTTAGAAGAGAATTCTGGATTGTGGTGTTAAGGATTATTATGAGCTTTCCCTGTTTGCTCTTTAACAGCTCTTCCTTCTCCCTTGCACATTGACCAATGCTCAAATCTCAGAGTGGTTATATTTTAAAGTACACATTTAGAAGGAAATTCAACAAATTTATTGTAATTTCTGAGGGAAAATGTGGGTATAGATAGCTGCCATCACCACCCCAACATTTTTCATCTTAAAGCAGTGGGAAGGATAAATATGATTTATATACACAGGGGAGTTGGATAGTTTGATAGCAGAGAAATATTTTGACGTCAACGTTATTAATAGTTTTAAAATTAGAATGGGAACTCTTGTTCTGCAATTCTCTTACCTTTGTATTTAACATTCTCTTTCTTAATTACTATGTTAATAGTTTGCCCCACTAAAGTGCAAGCTTTAGGCAGTACATGTCTCTATCATCACTTTATTTTCCACAAGTCATTCAATAAATATTTGTTGAATTAATTACGTTTCCAAAGTAATTAGATTCCTGAAAACATTAGTTCACAATCTGATGAGGTCTCCCTCATTTAATATGATGTAACATATAACAAAGCCCAAATACTACTTGGAGCATTTGAAAGGGTGAATGTGAATGGAGAAAATAATTTTCCTTTGATAAGATGTTCTTCCATGTAGTCACATATAATACTACTAAATTTTTCATTATAATCCTATAATTCCCATGCAGAAGAAAATATATGTAATCATTGTGAAATAAGTAAATTTAACACAGGATATTAACAAACTCAAACTAAAGTGAACATACAAATGCATAGAAGTTATAATGTAATATTAAATATTAGTTATAAAGTAGTTCTCCCTTTCAAATGATCCATGAAATAACTAATTACTTATGAGAGTAATTTTTTCAGGTACAATATAACTTTTATTTTCATCATTGTGAGCTTAGATTTTTTCTATAGTCAATCGTCTCCCCATTTAGAACATCTTTTTTTAAATCCTTCATATGTAGTACAGAGCTAAAGTTAAAGGCATTGTATTAATTCATGTTAGGAAAACAGAAATCACTGGTATAAAATTCTTCCTTAAAACTATAGCAAATACTTTTTAAGGATACGAATAAACACACTTAAAATATAACTTTTTCTTAAAGCAGAGATATCAGATTAACACTAACTTAATTTATAATGCAAAGTGTTAGTAGCTCAAATAATGAACTCCTACAACAACAAAAAAACCCAATAGCATAATTGAAATGTACAAATATTAATAAACATATGAAGCTAATAAACATATGAAGAGATATTGAAGTCCAATAGAAAATAGAAAAATAATATTTTAAACTACAAAATTTAATTTTTGAACTATCAGATTAGAACACATCTCAAACAAACTTTCTCATTCTGTGGGGTAGAAGTATTAACTGATAAAAGATCTTTGGAAGAGAATGTAACAAAATCTGTAATAATTATATATTTATATAACCCTTCCTGGAGATAATCTAATTCTCAGATTTTTTCCTATAGAATCAATCACATTAGGGCACAGAATGTATGTTCAAGGATGTTCACAGAAGTGTTATTCATAAAGGTAAAAACCTGGGGCAGCCTGGCAAGACTTCCTGCTCCACTTAAGCTGTAGGAAACTGGAAAGAGCACTACTCCCACTCTTATATCAACAATGAAAGCCAAATTATCTGCACAACCACAACTTCTCTTAAACTGTCAAAGAGCTGAGGTTGCAGAGCTGCCAACTAACCAGAAACCTAAAGAAAGACAGGTGTTTCCAAGGAGAGCCAGGATAAGAATACTTTCTTACCCAGGGCAGATGCCACGTGCCCAAAAATTGGTAAAAATAATTTAGGTAAAGCTTGCAACAAATTGCTAAAGTCCATATGGGGGGTGGTGTGTGAGTTCAGAAAACCTAGAAATTGGGGACCCAGGTGAAATTCATACTCATTCACAGGCTCTTCTCCATAGACCTTATTGGGTGCTCTAGAGAAATACTGGGGGCAGGAAAGGAGACCAGAGAAAGAGTCTCCTTCCTAATGCAGTCCCGGGAGTAGCACTAGCTGCAGGAAAAGCAAAAAAACCCACTCAGATCCTTCTCTGTCTCCTCTACACAACAAAAGCCTTAAAGCATTGGGGAAAAGGCAGCAAACCTAGCCATTAAGACGCATATGAAGACCCACTGCACCTACAGACTAGGGAAAGGGAAACAGGAAAAACAAACCAAAAAAAAAAAATATTTATCATGGAGGAGGAGTAGGAAACCATCTTGAACCCTTATCATCAGACTTTTCCCTTACTGGTGAGGGTGGGAGAGGAGGAACAATGAAAAGACCCACCCCTGCCTGAGACTGAGTCTGTACCAGAACAATAGAGAATGCTCCCCTGACCTCCAGGCTCTCTCTACCATGTGAGCAAATGTCAAGTCACAGGTGAGAGCACTCTGCTGGGGGCTGGGCAAGGCCATGGAGGGACACTTTCTTGAGGCATACCATAAAGGAAATACCTAAAACTGAGCTGCTATTTAAAAAAAAACTAAATAGCTGAATAGCTATTAAGAACAACTGTCTAACAAACAAGTCCCTAACCTAAGCAGAAGGTAATATTAGAGGTATTTGAAGCCTGGGGTGCACTCAGGATAATCCTGGCAACCACAAAACTCAAGTACCTCAACTCCTCACCAGCGAAGGAAGAGGTGTGCTCAGATCCAGACATAAATATTATTTATCTCAGTTTCTAGTGTTCCATATAAGATGCCTACTTCTAAACCTAAAATTATATGATACACATAGAAGTAAGAAAAAATAACACTCAGTTAAGGGACCAAGCAATCACCATGACCAGACCCAGATATGATACAAGTGAAACTATTAGACCAGGAATTTAAAATAATCATAGTACATATATTGAAGGCTCTGGTGGACAAGCTAGACTGCATGTATAAACAGATGAGGAATTTCAGCAAAGAGGTACAAATTTTAAGAAAGGATCAAATGGAAACGATAGAAATGAAGATGAATTCCTTTAATGCATCAATTGGTAGACCCCAAACAACTGAGAAATCAGTGAGCTTTAAAATAGGTCAATTGAATTTACCCAAAATGAATCAGGCTATGTGCCAAAAAACTTTAAATAATAACATAAGAATATTCAACTGTGTTCATATTTTTTCCAATATGCTGAAAAAATTTTATAGAAAGTGTATAACAGTATGAATAAGCCTAAGACTACTCCAGGAACATAGTAGATACTCAATAATGTTCACTGAAGGCACCATGTCTGTTTGTCAATGAGTAAATTTAGTTATTAATGAGAAAAGAAAGATAAAATGGGAAATCACTTACTATAATCTATGCTAAATTGAGCAACTCCAGAACCAGGATAGTAGGAGCCCTTCTCCACAGAAACGAGGCAATGCTTATTTTGTTTTTCTTGAATAATTTCCTTTACTCCTGAAGCTCCTTGATTCATCAGATTCCAGCCTCGTATACATCCATCTAGACGAGGGTTAATCTAACAAATCAAAATGTAGGTCAAGGAGTGCATTTTAAACTTAAGTCAGACTGAAAAGTCATTTAATTGATTATGGGTATAGGTGTTCATTTAGAGGAAAAAAATCCTATCTTTGATAACATTTTAAAATAATTTAAATATTTTTAATTTTATCTATTTTTTTTTCAAGGTGTCCTTCAGATGGACAGTCTTCTTTTAGTAAAAGTGAATTTCTGCCATCACAGGTCCTCATGGGATCCTAATAATTTTTAACACCTCAATCCCCACCTGCCTCTCCTAAGTCAACCTTTCTGCTCTCAAGTTCTGTATTTGCTTCTAGTTGTGGCCCTGGGCTCTAAGTTGCTTTCTGTTTTTCTTTATTTCCATTTACAATATAGATTAGTTTTGCCAATCAGACACTGAGCTTCTTCAGGCACAAGTGTTTGCATTCTTTACCCTCCACCAAACCATCTAGACAGGCTCAAGACATGTAGTAGCTATTTCAATAAATTGTTGATTCTGTTTTAGTAATTCACTTTAATTTTAAAGTGTCTAGATTTATCAGTTTCAAAGAATAGGCATATTCATTTTGACATAGGTTAACTAACTAGAGTTTAATATCATAACATAGAAATCTTTTAACCGTTAAAGTAACTATGAATTGTCAGGATATAAAATAGTAACTATTTAAACTAAATCAGCAAGTGTATCTGGCAGGACCATGATTTCAAATGAAATTTTTAAAACTCTCCAAGGACGGTGATAAGTCACCTTCATGAAACCTCGTCCACAGTCATTAAACAAACATCATATCCAGAAAATCATTTGTTATATCTAATTTGAATTTATGACAGACTATAGTCATACCCTCAGTAAACATTTTTTTTTTTTTTTTGAGACAGAGTCTCACTTTGTTGCCCAGGCTAGAGTGAGTGCCATGGCGTCAGCCTAGCTCACAGCAACCTCAAACTCCTGAGCTCAAGCAATCCTCCTGTCTCAGCCTCCCGAGTAGCTGGGACTACAGGCATGCGCCACCATGCCTGGCTAATTTTTTCTATATATATTTTTAGCTGTCCATATAATTTCTTTCTATTTTTAGTAGAGGTGGGGTCTCGCTCTTGCTCAGGCTGGTCTCGAACTCCTGAGCTCAAACGATCCGCCCACCTCGGCCTCCCAGAGTGCTAGCTCAGTAAACATTTTTTAATAATAATTTCCACCTTTTGTGCTATCCTTGAGCTCTCTCACATTTAAGTCATAAAAATACACTTGAGAAAGTCCTTTGTCTTCTAAAAATAATGTAATTTTGGACTCAATCATATGTATTTAATATGTTTAATGGCTGACTATAGGCTATTACGATATTCATACTGAATTGACACTTGGGAATTTTAAAAATCCACTTCTCCATGAGTAATGCTGGGGACTTAAATGGGTACAAAACCACTACATTCATTTTCTTATTTCTTTAATATAATTTCAAGGGTCACTAATGTTATTTTTCCATGTTCAATTCAAGTTGTCACACTTGGCATGTTTAACAAAATAACTTCTATTGATTCTCAGCAAAACACATCTTCAAACCTATCACAGACAAAAGGAATTCATCCATGATGAATGATATAAGCTTGGATCATTACCGGTTTAATGAGTGCATTTTCCACTTTCCGAGGGAATCCTGCAAAGTATACTTTGGTCTCCAAAAATCCATTTGTAGGATTAAAAAGGCTTCCAGGTTTATTTATATTCATCACAGCCTCTTTAGCTATTTTAACACTAATACTATGTTCTAATTCTTCCACAGACACCTACAGTTAAAAGGACAAAAATTACCAAACAAGCAAGCATTATTACATGTCATTTGAAACACTGGGATTGAAAAACTATTATTCCAATAAATAAGTTCCCAAAGTAATCATTTTAATACAATTATTACGTTGTTCCAACACATTTGGAATGTCAAATCATGATTAATGTGATAAAAAAATGTGTTTTAAGGTGATAGTACTTGATCAAAAATTAAAAACATACCATATTTTAACATTAAAAAAATCAGTATCATTCTCTTCAGTTTAAATATTCAATTACATATTTTTCAATCCCAGTATGCTACAAAATTAGCAGTTTTTAAAGAAGTGAGCCATTCTATTTTAGAAAAAAATTTAAGTGTTCTTATTTTGCAATTGCTTGATACTACACATATGGAATCAACAATGTAAGTAAGTTCTTAATAACTAAGAGAAATCAATATGTCCAGTATTCTGTTCATTGAACACAAATTATCTTTCTTTCAAAATTCAAAAGTGATAGAGGTCATAAGAAAGGACATACATAAAATTAAATTGGAGTTTTCCAAGTCTGAAAGTAGTTTGGGTTTCATTAAAAAATAAGGCTGGGGCCGGGTGCGGTGGCTCACGCCTGTAATCCTAGCACTCTGGGAGGCCGAAGCGGGAGGATAGCTCGAGGTCAGGAGTTCGAGATCAGCCTGAGCAAGAGCAAGACCCCATCTCTACTAAAAATAGAAAGAAATTATCTGGACAACTAAAAATATATAGAAAAAATTAGCCGGGCATGGTGGCACACGCCTGTAGTCCCAGCTACTCGAGAGGCTGAGGCAGTAGGATTGATTGAGCCCAAGAGTTTGAGGTTGCTGTGAGCTAGGCTGACACCACGGCACTCACTCTAGCCTGGGCAACAGAGTGAGATTCTGTCTCAAAAAAAAAAAAAAATAAAAATAAAAAAATAATGGGAGCCAAACAACAGGTATATGAAAACACCATTATAGGAAGGGAAAAACTATCCTCCAAAGTAAAATTTAGTAACATTTACAGATTTAAAGTTGGTCAACACTCCATCCTTAATATAGCAATCAGCAGCATTTTACTGTAATGACTATTTCCTCCTGTACAGGTGTTCTTAACTTCGCCTCCAGCACCTGACTCTCGCTTGCTTCTCCTACCCTCCAACCACTCCTTCTCAGTCTCCTTTGCTGAATGCTCTTCTTCTTCTCAACCTCTAGTAAAAGATCCAGGGCTCAGGCCCCAGTCCTCTCCCTTCTAGCCATGCAAGTATTTCTATGACCTCACTCTGGGGCATTTTGAAAATTTGAGGATAGAGTGCACTTTTATTTGTCACAGCGAGTAGGAGCCACGCTGTCATTGCAAGATGCTAGCCATTCTGCAATATACAGGCTAGTTCTGTACAATTAGTAATAAAATAGCCAGTATCTTGAAAACCTTTGGAATATCCCTACTAGATATTCAGTTTGTGTATATATTAATATAAACAAAATATTTGTTGCACCATTTTTACCATTCATTACATTTTTCAAGAATGCAATAACCTTGTCATCCAAGGATGTATTGATGTTTGTTTTGTTTAGCTCTCTATCAAGAGTTTCTCACCACTTTGGAAAATTAATATTACTGATGACAACACCATTTACGTACTTATGGTCAGTACAACACCACAGCATGTCTTCATTTATAGCTTTCACTTTATTCTAAGTACAGAAGAAAGCTATGACAAATACTATAGTTGTACTAGAGCATTTATATATTGGAATACATATTTTTATATAAATTACTTTCCCTTTATTTGTATAATAGTGAGAGCACTATATTGAATTCTATTAGGGAGCTTACATTACTGATGCATTTCATTATAGGACAGTAAAGGAGCATTATACATACTCGGACACTGGATGAGATAGAGTTTAGAACCACTGATCAACACGGCCAATTTCATAGCCTTAAAACCCTTCTTTATGCTGAATATTTGAAAATCTGAATTGAAGCCATAACTTGAAAAATACACTCAAAATCTGATCACTTCCCACCACCCTTACCATAAGCTATCTGGCCAAAGCTGTCATCTTCTCTCCACTGGGTTATTGCAATGGTCTTCTAACTCCATATCCTGTTCTACTCTCACTCTCCACTATCTAGTTTCCAAAAAGTCACCAGGTTCTGTTGAGAATTATCTTTTAAAATGCAAATTAGATCATGTCACTTCTCAAAACCATCCAAGGCCTTTCACTTAGCACAAAATCCAAAGTCCTCACCATGGCCCCCAAAGCCCTAGATGATCTTATTCTGGACCATATTTCTGATCTCATTTGCTAACTACTCTCCCCCTCTCTCACTCTACTGCATCTATCTGTGCTAATCTTTGTGGTGGTGTTCCTCAAATACCAAACACATCTTGTCCCATGAGACTGTGCACTTGCTGTTCACATCGTAGAGAATCATTTTATATAACTCCATATATTTCTCATGACGTGTGCCTCAAGTCTCAGTTTAGATCTAATCTCATCAGAGATGCCTTTCCTGATTCTATATGCACACTATTTTTTTTTTTTTTATATAGAGTCTCACTCTGTTGCCCAGGCTAGAGTGCCATGGCATCAGCCTAGTTCACAGCAACCTCAAACTTCTGGGCTCAAGCAATCCTTCTGCCTCAGCCTCCCGAGTAGCTGGGACTACAGGCATGCGCCACCATGCCCGGCTAATTTTTTCTATATATTTTTAGTTGTCCAGCTATTTTCTTTCTATTTTTAATAGAGACGGGGTCTTGCTCTTGCTCAGGCTGGTCTCGAACTCCTGACCTCGAACGATCCTCCCACCTCGGCCTCCCAGAGTGCTGGGATTACAGGCGTGAGCCACCGCACTTGGCCTATATGCACACTATCCCTCTCTATCCAAGTCTTGCTTTGCTCTTCTTATTCTTCATAGCATTAATAACTATCTTATGTATTTATTTGTTCATGGATTTATTGTTTGTATCTCACCACTAGAATGTAAGCTCCATAAAGGCAATGACTTCGCCTTTTCATTGTTCGATCCTTACCATCTACAATAAGGATTGGTACATAAAGTGCTCAATGAATGAATTATGATACAGTTACAGATTCCCCACAGATATTAGGATCCCGTTACATTGTATTAGTTCATAAAGCAGCATCAGCTACTTATCTGTGAGAAAAGCTCAAGAGCAAGGAAAATCTCTTGCTATAGTTCTAGCACCTTGAACTCAGGAACTTAGCACTTTAAAAGTGCTCACCAAAAGCGTATTGAATAAGTGAGTCCATGAGTGCATAAATGAAGGAATGAAAGGATTTAGTGATGACCTGACGTGGCTTCTCAACATAGATCTCTCGCCAGCTCCCATAGGCATGGAAAGTGTCTTTTTAGGGCACCCCATTCTAATGTGGTGCTGATCTTCTCTCAGCTATCCTCTGCTGACAGCAGTAACGATTTCACTCCAGAAAAGACTGCTCTCCGCTATCAACTAGCAGTAATCTCTTCTCCCAGAAAAGTCCCATTTTAATCCAGTTGATTACAGTGCTATTCTTGATTATTAAAATAAAGGCCATTTGTAGGATTATATAAAAATGCTAGTTTCTAAGCATGCTGACTGGTATCCACTAGGTACATTGTTTGTACAAAATTGATTACTTATCTATATGCTCGTTATTAAAACTGAATTAACTTTCTGATTTTGTTACTTTGTGCATTTCTCTTTAATTTAAAAAATACTGGTGGCAATTGAGGGTAGTTTTCCTTGATCAGTGGTGCCTTTGCATAAATTATTATGCCTGCTAATAATGCCTGACCTGTAAGAGAGACACCAAATAACAGCCACTAAAAAAGGCAAAAAGTTAAAGACAGAGTAATTCAAGCAAATAACTAAAGCCAATTTTAATTACAAGAAATCCTAAATACATTAAATGAGGGTATCATGTTTCAGAGATGTACAGTGTTTAGAATACACTTCATAAAATATCAGATAAATCCAAACCCATTTTGGTCTAATACCACTACAAAAAGAAATTGCATCTAAAACAAACTGTATCAAAGTGAAAAGATATTCATAAAATCTGTAAAAATGTACCATATTCCATAGACCATTACTAATAATTTTGCCTCCAGTTGTGATTTTGGTTGTATGCTCATTCTTAAACTGAATTTCAATCTTTCCATCACGAAGTGCAATCAGGAACCAAGCTGAGTGATCCAGAGATTCTGCATACAGTATAACACCTTCTGAGTCATATGTCCGGAAATCAAATTCGGCTGAAAATCTAAACAAATGAACAAAGAGAGATCCATAATAGTGAGAAATATGGACAGCTCAATGTGCTACTCTTTTTTCCCTCTGTTGGAAAACAGTAATATGTCAAACAAGTCAACTAGTTATTTTGTTCAAATTAATAAACGAGAAGGACAGAATTAGACTGTTCATGTATTATCTCTGGTTCCATGTGTGTTTAAAATCAAGTTATTATATTTTCTTGCTTATTCTTGGATTCTTTTTCCCCAAGAACAGATGCTTTGGTAATTTTTCATCTTTTTGGCATATGTTTTGAAGATATCTTTCAAATGCTGGAATTAATACACATGTACAAATATTAGGCATACTGTATCTCTCCTGGAGCCTTTTTTATACTATATAACCTGACATTAAGATGTGAGGTCTTTTTTTGTTGTTGTATCCAGAAGTTATTAGTAAAAGATGTTACAATTTCATGATTGGTTTATCCATCAAAAGGCATATTTTCCCTATGATTTCACACATGTCAGGAAAGAATCACTCACAGAGATCTACAAGATAGCATCTGGACAATTGCAGACATAATTAAGCCTTCATGTGTGGTAAGGAAGGTAAAATCAGAAACTTTAAAATGTATCTATTAGCTTGATTTCAAAAGCTCTCTAAAAATTCTAATTGCATAAACCGCTGCAGTAGAATACACAGAAGGAAAGCTTAAAAGATATAGTCTAGCCCTGTGTTTGGGGGTATCTGACAATGACTGTTGCTATTAAGACTCTAGACATATATGTAGCTATTACAGGGGAGGAAAATCTTAGGGAGGCTGGATTTAAAATAACATGTGTTGATTCAGTGTTCTTAGAACACTTTGATGAGAATCAACATTAAAGTTTCCAAAGGACTAGCAAATCAAAATGATTGAAAAAAGACAAACAGGGGAAAGGAAAAATATTTGTTTAACTATTAGTCACCTGAGTTAAGTTTTAAAAAAGGTAATTTAAGTTAAAGAATCAGGACTTCAGATAATTGTTAAATAAGGCAAAAAGGAATGGCACACTCTCATCCCAACATATAATAGTAATAGAGGCACCATTTGCAATGAGTCACAGCTCCCTCTCAAATGGAACAAAGAAAAGGAGACAGAATAACATTTTCATCTTTAGAATTCCAAGGAAATATTCAAAGGAGGTAAAATGTGGAGTAAAGTATGTTGGATGATTAATAATTTGGTAGGAACTTACTGAACTCAGATTATATAAAAAAAGAACCATTTTGCTTGTAACAAGGACTTCTATCCTCTTTCATAATTATCTGAGAATTTTGCTGATGTGAAGCATGTATTATCTTGCCAAAATCCAAATCTGTGTATGCTCACGATCTTCCAGAAGTTGATCCCATTATGGAGATAATTTCCTTTTCTTTGTAAAATCATGCTAAAATGGTATTTCAAAGAGTCATGTTCTGCATATTTTGTTTCTGGAATATATCAACAGTATACTGATTCATTACATTGGGGAACAATTCATTCTTTTTTAGAAGTATTGTAGAGAGGAAAAAAGTGAATTTGTTAACATTTGGGCAGGGGAAGTATTTGATCATGGGAAACAGATGAAGAAAAAAAGAGCTTGCTGTTTTTTGTGTTAGTGACAGGTGGAAGTTTATAAAAATTCATCTACCTTTATATTTAATATGTGTGTACATTTCTGTGTATATATCATACTTCAATAAACAGTTTAAATAAATAAAAAATAAATAAATTCCGTAAAAAATAATTATTTGGCCAATTCTGATACAGTGTTAGGGATCAAACTAATGTCAGTGAGAAATGAATACACTCATCCCTAGGTATCCACAGGGGATTGGTTCCAGGAGCCCCATGGATACAAAAATCCACAGATGCTTGAGTCCCTTATATAAAATGACATAGTAAAGTATTTGCATATAACCTACTCGCATCTTCCCATATACTTTAACTCATCTCTAGATTACTTGTAATACTAATACAATACAAATAGCTGTTATACTGTATTTTAAAATTTGTATTATTACATCATCATTATTATTATTTTTAATACTGTCAATTGAGGTTGGTTCAATCCACAGATGAGGAACCTGAGAATGTGGAGGGCAGACTGTACTCCTAAAAATGTCTGAAGATAAACCATAATTAGCTTTTTTCTTCTCTCATTTTTATTATTTCTATAGCAAGGAAAGGGTGTCACAATTTACATTACTAGAAACTACTATATGCTCTAAGATGTGAAAGAGAAAAACTGGGTATTAGGGGAAATGGAATGTTGAAGGAGCACAATTACATAAGTGAATCATAGAATAACTTTCAATGTTTCTTAAAAAGATTTTTATGAATTTAGTTGAATTATTTAATGAATAATCACTCATATCTAACATTAAATTCTAAACATGCATGCTTATTTAATTAAAATATTTTAAAATCTGGACTGTATAATCAGTCTGAGATGTTTCCTTTCCATTATTCCAACAAAATTCCAATTTCTTTCTTCTACTTCCAACAATGTATGGCTCTGAAAAAGTTTAATAGTTAAAGTAGAATCATGACTCAAAAACATAAGCAACTATTCCCTCCCTAAAGCCAATCCAACTACAAGAATAACAAAGTATTAAGATAGTCAACTAAAGTTGTATAATGTATGTCTTTAAAATACCACTTAAACAATCTTATAAATTTTCCTTAATAATTTTGAATATGATATTCTAAAAGCAATACTATGAATATTTTCTCATTACTTAGTTTTCATAATATATATAAAGAACAATGAAAATTTCACAAGTATACTGAATCTACTTTCCCAGATTCTTAGTACATATGTATTTGCTAGAAAACGAAGAATGATGGAATAAGGCAAAATGATCATGGGGACAGGTCAGCCTGGAATGACCCGAATAGGGTCTAGCATGGAAATGACATGTGTGAAGGAAGAAATTAACTTTAGAGTTTTCCAAATCATGTGACTAATCCTATACCTAAATTATCTGATTGACAATACAATTTCATACATTTCAAACCTTTTTAGTTACTGTTCTACTGCCCCTACCTGTTTAACCTCTAGAAATTATCATTGGTATTAGTTCCTCACCTGGAGATTTCTGGCAGACGAAATTTTAAATATAAAACGACCCCTACAAACTGCTCTGCCAAATAAAGTAATTCATAATTTTTGTTAAGGTTCAAGGGAAGGCACACTGGAACAGCCTGGGAAAAAAGAAACAAAACAAACAAACTGCATAGGTTATTGCTTGGTGTTTGTGTCAAGCTGTGTATTCTTTCTCTGGTTCCTAATGTACCCTCTGTGATATACTAAAATAAATTAAGAATATCTTTGGTAATAATAAAGCAATATCTTCCACTTCCTTCTATAGTACATCAGTATAACCTCTAAGAATACCTGTGTGTTAAAGTTATGTTCAATGTGTGTGGCTTTAAATTTTCGTCTTTAGATTAATAATTTTTTTGCAAACCTCATTCTTTTTTTTTTTTTCTTCTTTTTTAAGATTGTGTTTTATTAAAAAACATTTAAATACATGATGCTATTTTCTTTTGTCAAAAAGATTGAAAGTTTAAAACATCGTAGCACAAATTGAAATTAATTTTTTTGTCCACACTGAGATATTGTGTATGCAAAATGCCTTAATTATGAATAAGTCAGTGTATTATGATACCAATATATTTTTAACAAAAATAAAACCAGCTGTGATTCTAACAAGATAAAAATTGTGGAATTAAATCAGGGGGCAAACCTCATTCTTAAACACAATCTTTTTCTTCAAGTACCAACATGTATCTCTTTAATACCATCAGGTATTTATTTTCACTTCCAGTTAGCAAAAGGTAGAAGAATTAATGTACCCGAAAAATAACACCTTAGTCATTAATTCATTCATTTACTAAGCTAAGAATTTCTGAGCAAGAATATGCTATCTATATAGGAATGGGCATACTAGAAAACATGGAAGAAATAAATATAAGTTAAGATATCACAGTCTCCACGGAATTTACAAGAAAGTAATTTAGAATCATCACATACGGTATCTGGTATTTTTTTTCTAAGAGTGAAAACAAACATTAAAATGAAAAACTTTTAAGGGATAAGTTCTTGGGCACATATAAGGGTATTTTGAGTGGAATTGTATATATAGCACTGTATTAAGTATAGGCCCAGAAATAACATTTCATCCCTCCTTACAACTTTGATAAATTTATTCCAAGGCAGATGGTGGCCTATACCTACAATAAATACTGAAATAATAAAACCCTAAATTATAAAATAGATGTTCACATAGCATAGAATTCCAGTTAAGCAGCATCAAAGTTACTACACATGCCAACTAGCTTACCTCATCTTTCTGTACCAAGTGGGTTGCATAATATTGAAAGTTACACTTTTCTGGGAATAAACTGCTTTGTATTGGTAACACAGAGGTATGTGTATACACATAGTTAAATCATTATTTAGGGATTTTTGTTTACAGTTTGCTTCATACTCATATGTAATTTCAACTTCACTTGTTAAAAAAAAGATGAAACAATTAGAAGGATTACTAATATGTGATCCTAATTTAGAAAACAAAAAAAGAGCTTAAGATGTTGACCTGTTTATTTTAATGAAGGAAAATCTAAAACCTATCCCCGATATTCAATTCCTGGGTCAATTATGCATTCAATCTGAGTAACTAAAAGCAAGTTTGAGAGACAGGGATTAACAAAACTGACCTCTCTGAATTTTGATATACTTAACTTCACTAAACACTATTCTGACAAAGCTGTTTCCACCTGAAAGTTTATGAGTACTCTTACAAGTACTAACATGCCTCAGGTGTAATCAAACTTAACAGAGTGGGATACAGAAAAGTAGATACCGGAAAATGTTTTCATTAAAATTTCCATGGAAGATTATTTTTTTTTTCACAAATAGAGTATTAACCTTAGCTTTTCTTGCTTTCTTAAGTAAACATACCTGAATTGTGACTCTGCAGCCTTTTTTTTTAACCAGCCACTAATTATTCCTAATGTTTATGACTTAAATGAGCATAATTAGTAAATAGATCATGACTCATAGCCTGCTTAGAACGACAGCAATTAATGTAGAACAACTGCATTTTTCTGACTTACCTCAGCTTTGTGAAAATAAATACCTGGATCTCTCATTTTAACAAAGAGATGAGAAGTTTAGCATTGTAAAATGTTTACCTCACAACTCTTCTCATCATGAGCAAGTTTGAATCCTTTCTTCCCATCACAATAACAAGAGTAACCTCCAGGGTAATTGACACAAAGTTGGGCACACATGTTCTCTGAGCATTCATCCACATCTGGGGTAAAACAGAACATAAACCTTAATATCTCCTAAATGTTCAATCTCATAGGCAGAGGAATATTCTGATTTTAGTATGTGATAATCAATGATAATAGATCCTTAGGGAAAGAAATTCCTATGATATCAAATCACATTTAAACACTTGACATGGAAATTTGAATGAGTTACAAATGTAATTTTTATTCACTTACACACTTGAAACAACAAATTTAATTTGTAACTTTCAGCAAGTAATGACAAAAGTATAACAATTGTACTAATTTTTTGATTTTGAATTTGAAGAAAAAAAGATTAAGTCTCAACTGTCATATCTTGTTATATGAATTCTCTTGAGATTACCTCCCAATTCATTGCTTTGAAGAAAAGAGAAGACATGGGATGGGGAAAGGAAAAGAAGGAGATGATAGGGAAGAAAAGTAAAGAAATGGTAGAGAAGGAAAAGGAAGAAAAGATCCTCTTTAACTGAAAGCTAATGCAATTGCGGATTAAGTGACAATATCACGAACATTTGACTTCTCATTGTACAATAATAATGATAGCAATAAGTTTAGGGACATATCTGTATTTCTTAACTTACCTTTTTTAATGAAAACCTCACCGTGATATTATCTTCCCCAATTAAATAAAAAACCTTCTATATGGTCCCTGTCCTTACTCCGTATTTTGAGAATATCATTCTTGAAAATTTGTAATAATATGCTTAAGTTAAAATCTACTTCTGAGCTATATAAGATCCTTGACATTTTCATTGGATGTACCCTGTGTCTTTGAAAATCCTCAAATGCATTATGAATATGTTCTCATAAAATGCTTTAAAACAGATCCCAAAAATTAGTGATCTTTCAATAGCATTAAAATTGCATGATATATGATTAAAGTTGGATATATCTATAGTCATATATAAATCTTTTTTAAAAATCTGTCATTCATTGAATAAAACTACAATATAGGTGATGAACTGGCTACCGATAAATCTGCAAACGTCTAAGGTTCACCTCAGAAATTTCTATCTGGAGTGGTGGGAGAACAGAAATGGGGTGTGTGTGAGTGTGTGTTTTTTTGGGGGGATACTTTTGGTGAGTACGCAAGGAGGTAAGATATCAAATTCTCAAAAGGAGCATATGCAGTTGAAAGAAACCTTTTCTAATATTATTATTGATTTAGGCAATTTTGGGGATCTGTTCATAGAGACAGAAAAGTAGATTAAAAGTTACCAGGTAACTAAGAAAAGGGAACTTACTGCTTAATAAATTCTTAATAAACAGAGTTTCTGGTTGGGGTGATAAAAAAATTTTGGAAATAGACAGTGGTGATGCTGCACAACAGTGTGAATGTAATTAATGCCACTGAATTATACATTTAAAAATGGTTAAAAGGGTACATTTTATATGATATATATTTTTCCACAAAAGAAAAAGTGTTATTGATTTGATTAGTTTTAGTCATGGTATTAAATTCATTTTGAAATTTTAAAAAATTTAAAGGATGGTGAGAGATGATTTGCATATATCATGATTTAAAAAACAAACAAAAACAAAACTCCCTCTACTATGTTTAAGCTGCCTGAGGCAAACCCGGCAGCACCACTGCAGCCAAATGAAGTGGCAGTGCCTCCAAGGGGCTGTCCCAAGTGCATTGGCGCTGATAGTCCTGATGGTATTGCTCAAATCTCTAGAGTTCCCGTATCACTCGGTTATGATAACAGAACTGTGTCATTTCTCATGTTAGAATAAACTGCTTACTTACATATGCACAGAAAATCATTGAAAAGCTTGGAATAAAACTTAATATTTTTAACCAGGTTCATCGTTTCACTCACATAATTTTTAAGCTTGCATCCTTCTTTTGTGTATGTATGTTTTTCCTTCCAAAACGAAATTCTCTTCATCTTTGAGTATGATTTAAACGATGTGAAAATATGTTTGTCTTGCTTTTATCACACATGGAGGTCTCCAATTCATACATAGCTTAACGGGCCAATTGGCTTGCATAACATTAAACCTAAAGACCCTGTGTCTTACATACTTTTACTCTGGAAGGAATCCAATGATTACCCAATTGACCAAGCTAGAAATCTGATTGTGGATGTCAAACAAACCAAGCCTTTCAATTATCAACTCAGGGTTTAAACCCACCCTCCCCACCATCAGCAGTGATACCACCACCATTCTACCTTCACAAGACTTTGATTTGGGATTGTATCTGTAGCCTTCAGGGCATTCACATTCAAAGTCTCCTGGGATGTTCTTGCACACAGCTGTGCCACAAATGCTTGGTTTCATAGAGCATTCATCCATATCTATAAATGAAACCAATATATTGAAAAGAAAACATTTTTCCCACACCAAAAGACACTAGCAAAGAACCCTTGATTTGTGTTTCCTAGATCGAGTTTAATATATGTAGTGAGACAAAAGATTGGTCTTAGAACAATAAAATATTAAATCTATCATCATATTCTAATTCACTAAATGATTTCTTTATACAAATGCACAAGCAATTTGATTGATGTTTGCCATATTCTTTTATAGTATGTAAAAGAAGGAGCGGGCTTTAGTTATTTTCTTATCTGCCAGGTTATGGTATGAAAATAAATGGAAGAAGAGATTCAACCATAGTCTTAATATTCTTCAAATGTATTCCTAAATACATGTGTCTGAAATATGGTCTTGAAAGTAGATTCACTCCATATTATCACAAATATACAAATATAAAAAAATGAGATGGCTCATCTGTCTTACCTTATTCCTTTGGAAATGGACAAATACCTAATTTGTATACTACTATTATGCCTAAAGTATTCAATAGTGATTAAAATTAAAAATGGGCTTGAGTAATGTCTCAAAGTACTTATAAAACTGCAGTTAATCCAATAAAATTTAGTGCTAAATTAATACTCCAGAAATTTCAAATGCATTTATTATATTACCGAATGAAGTAGGAGACAACATATTGATTGCAACTAGTTACTAGATAAAAACCTGTGAGAAAACAAAACAAGTGACAGAAATAGTTCAGTAGAGATGTAATTATTAGTGAACTTTTCTCATCTGTGCTTTCTGGAGAAAGACAAATTCAGCATGAAAAATATATTTTCTATTCTAAAAAGTTGACAGCTTTTTCCCATAAACTAATTGCCAAAATTTCAGATATTACTCCATTTAAAATAACCTGCACAAAAATAATGGAACAAGTTTTCTTGTATGAATTTTTCTGTATTTTGACTGTGTCATTGTCAATATCCCAAGTGTGATACTGTACTATAATTTTATAAAATGTTGCCATTAAGGGAAATTAGGTAAAGGGTACAGGAGATCTCCCTGTATCACTTCTTACAACTTCATGTGAATCTTGAATTCATTCAAAATAAAATAATTTTTTAAAAGAGCTATAAAATCCAAACTTTTAAAATAAACTACAAACATATGACTAAAATTATTTGGTTCGAGGCACATTGCTTATTTAGATCATATGCATTTAGATTATACAACATTGATTTTATGACTCTACACTGACATCTAATGTCTGGTGAAAAGTTTTGTTCTTTCATTTTTACACAATTCCTGGCAACATGATCCCAAGCATATCCATGTTTTGGCAAAGGTCCCATTGTAATAGTTTTATACATTTTCTTCTAAGTATTCTGTATTCCTTCACTTAAGTATCATGGATAAAGGATTACGTAAATGAAGAATATAAAAACATATGTTCTAGTCATCGGGAACATTCTTATTTATAAGAAGGCTTTTTATTGTCAAAGTATGAATGGGTACTATTTGTTTATGGAATGCATACAGTATCCAGAATCATGATGGTTTTCTGTAACCAGTGTTCTAATGATACTGTTATTATTCCATATTATCTAAACTCAAACAGATCTTCAAATAGACAGATAAAAAAGATATATGGTCACAAATTGAATAATCATTTAGTAGAAATTGTTAGTTAATGCAGTTCCCTTTAGAGATATTTAACTGCATTTTAAATAATATTACAGTAAACTATACCATACCAAAAATTACAATGCAGTAAGAGACCATTTGAATATGAATCTAGTTTGAAGATATACCAAAGCAGACATAAATAAAGAGTTGAACAAGAAAACTTCACATTTTAACTTAACGAATTTTTTTCCTCTTAGCAAAATAACAAAGGTGTGTCTGCGGTGGGGGCGGGGAAGGAACTTCTATGTTAACCATATCCAGTTTCTGGGGAATTTTGTTTTTAGTTATCCACACACCTAGCACCAGTATTTGAAGATTTAGTTACAGCAATTAAAGCAGTCAAACAGAAAGGAGAATATTAAAACAGAGAAAAAAGTCAAAATGTGGGAGACAGGGAAACAAAGAAAAAACACACTAGTAAAATTATCTGTTAAAAAGCTAAAGTGACAGAGATTGTTTAAGTCTGAAGAAAAACAAAACAAAAAAAAAGTTATGATCAATGATGTGATCTTAAATGCATAAAGAAAAAGAAAACCATATTTTCATTTTTTCCAAAACCACAACAGGAAATGAGATGCAAGATGAAGGGTTTATAGTGGAAATCAAAAAGGTATTTCTGAAAAGGAAAAAATAAAATACAATGGAAGAGATTATTAAAGACTATGGTAGATTTCTCTGTATAGCTGTTTATCTTACTGGAAGAAAAGAAATAATGTAGTGTCTGAAAACAAAAGACAAACAATGATTTTGCAGTCTGCGACGTGCAAAGACCTGCACTGAAACCTCACGTTATAATGAAATTCTTCGCTGAAGCATGCACATATGTGTGCACCTACACACAATACGAAAGCAACGAAACACTCTTGTTAGTACTATAAACTAAAGGCATTCTCATCCTTTCACAAGGCTTCAAGGTGGATAATAATTTATGTTTACTATAATCACTTACAACCAGAGTTTTCCAAGAATTTCCTAGAGAAAGTCCTCTGACTGAATTTTGTTCTCACACAGTAAATATCCTTTTACTCTACCTTCTTGTTCTTACCTTTACAGTCTTTTTTATTTGAAAGCATAATAAAACCGCTTTTACAGGAACAGTGGTAACTTCCAGGTGTATTATCACAAATCTGGCTGCAACCTCCATTTACATTTGAGGGATCTTTGCATTCGTTTATATCTAAAAAGAGAAAAATAAATTATTTTTAAAGAATATAACGTTTAGGCCGGGCGCGGTGGCTCACGCCTGTAATCCTAGCACTCTGGGAGGCCGAGGTGGGAGGATCGTTTGAGCTCAGGAGTTCGAGACCAGCCTGAGCAAGAGCGAGACCCCATCTCTACTAAAAATAGAAAGAAATTATATGGACAGCTAAAAATATATATAGAAAAAATTAGCCGGGCATGGTGGTGCATGCCTGTAGTCCCAGCTACTCGGGAGGCTGAGACAGGAGGATCCCTTGAGCTCAGGAGTTTGAGGTTGCTGTGAGCTAGGCTGACGCCACGGCACTCACTCTAGCCTGGGCAACAAAGTGAGACTCTGTCTCAAAAAAAAAAAAAAAAAAAAAAAAAAAAAAGAATATAATGTTTAGAGAACTTTTCAAAAGGCCAATCCAGATGAGCCAGGTGGGTTATTATACATACCAATTTCACACCTTTCTCCTTGCCAGCCTGATTTACAAATGCAAGTGAATGTAGCTTGGCCATCTCTGCAGCTCATATATCCATCTTCATTGCATGGCAGGGGATTACACTGGTCTGGAATGGCTGAAGGAAATACACATCTATTTAATTTTTACCTCATGCCATGGTTAAATAAAATTATGTGCCCTTTAATAAAAATCCTGCTTATGAAGCCTATAAGCAATGAAAAAATTATAACTCTTTCCTTCAAAGAATATGTTTTTATAAAAAAGTGAGTCCACTAGGCAAATCTTTATAATTATTTTATAAAAGGAAACTACTTTTGCACTGCACATATATGCCATATTTTATAACTGTAATTTAAATATATTTCCAAATATATTACCTTATTTGACCCTTAAAACAATTCCATGAGACAGAAAGAACAAATAATACTACTCTTAGTATCAACAGAAAAAAGAACTTGGGACTTCCGATTCAGGCTAAGATGGAATAACAGAGACTAGATTTATTCTCTTGTCTTAAATAAATAGAATTTCAGTCAACATACGTGAAATAATGATTTTAAAACATTGTAGAACAGGAAGTAGAATACTGTGATTCCTAAGGGAAAGGAAATAAACAAGGTGAACTCTACAATAGCACCTTATTGACTAGAGACAGTTTCTATACAACACTGTAAGAAAGTCAAACAGTGTCTAGTGGTCTCTCCGGGTTGAGAAGACAAATACTGGAGTTTGGGAGGTCAAACTAGAATTTTGCTGGCCAGAGTACTGTAAAAGCAGAGAGAGAAAACAGTGTGTATGTGTGGGGAGAGAAAGAGGGGCAGGAAGAGAGAGAGAGAGGGAAAGAGAGAGAGAGGGAGAGAGAGAGAGACTCTAGAGATCTGCAAAAATATCTCCTAAAGTCTTTGGCTGAATAATGATTTGCACAGGACAACTTCCAGAGCTTACACAGGGCTAGGGATAATTCCTTTTAGACTAGCTAGACTGAAAATATTTCATACTATGGAGGGGATCAGGTAAAATTCTCACAAGGACATAGCCTTATAATAGAGGCTAAATTAATGTTAAGCCAATGGCTACTCCAGACTGCCCTAACAGAGCTTAAAATCAAGGTTTTATTTTTAACATATTCCAACTAACTTAGCTGAGTACCAAAACAAAATCAAAAACTATTTGGAAGAAGCCAACAAAATCTAGAATCCAACAATATACACTGCTTATTTTCCTTCTCTTAAGAATTGCAGTACTGTGTTGCCTGTTATACAATGTCTAAAAACTGTTGTTTTATATATTTGACCAGAGTTCTACTTATTTAAAGCAGAAGAGTAAATCTGGTCCCCATTACTTTATCATAACTCAAATTAGAAGTCCCAGATTCTCTTTTCTGCTGATACTGGGAGTAGTAGTATTTGTTCTGTCTGGTAAAAACTTTAAGTAGGCGTGCAAAGAAGCAGGAAAACATGACCTATAACCAAGAGAAAAATCAAATGATGGAAATATATCCAGAAATGATTGAACAAGCAGAAAAGCAAGTCAATACAACTATTATAAATGAACTACATACGTTCCAGTAGTAAATACAAACATACAATGAAAAAAAACAATAAATGTATAAGAGACCTAAATGGGACTTATTGAGATGAAAAGTAAAATATATGAAATAAAAAACACACTAAAGGGGGAATTAAAAGCAAATTATACATGGCAGAAGAAAAGAAGAATGAACTCGAAGACATAAAAACTATCCGAAATGAAGGACAGATAAAAACAACCAATAAATAAATAGCCAGAGAATCAGTGACTTGTTGAACACTATCAAATGGCCTAATATATGTGTTTTTGAAGTCCGAGGAGAAGAGAAGAAATAGTTGTGGGAAAAAAATATGAAGAAATAATACTAAATAATTTTCAAAGTTTAATGAAAACTATGAACCCACAAATCTAGGAAGCTCAGCAAACCCCAAGCAGAATAAACGTAAAAATATCATTTCATTTTGAAGAAAACTAGTGACAAAGATAAACTTTAAAACCAGATAGAGAAAAAAAAAAAAAACAAAACAAAAAACCACAGTACATACACAGGGAAAAACTAAGGATGACAGCAGATTTCTTATCAGAGTCTATTCAAGTGAGTGTACGGTGGAGAGACGTCTTTAATCAACTGAAAGAACACTTAGTAAGTCTTTATCTAATAAAAATATCTTCCAAAAATACAATCAATATACGCAATATTTTTAATTAAAAAAACAGAGACAATCCATCTTCATCAGCAATGCACTATAAGAAATATTAAAGCAAGTTCTTGATGCAGAAGGAAAATGTTGCCAGATGGAAATTTGGATCTACACAAAACAATATAGAGTGGCAGCAATGGTGAATATTTGAGAAAATATAAACTAACATTTTCTCATTTGTTAATCTATTTGTAAACTAATGTATTGTGGAGTTGATAATGTATGATATTAAAATCTAAGGCAGAAACAGTACAAAAAATAGAAAGAAAATAAAATTTTATCCTTTTAAGTTCCTTACACTGTATATGTAGTATAATATTATTTGAATGTAGACTATAAAATGTTACAGATGTACATTGTAAACACCAAAGAAAAGAGCAAAAGAAGTTTATGAGGTATAATTAGTAAGTAAATAGTGGAGATACCATGAAATCAACCCCCAAAGGAGACTCAATTATTTGGCACAATTTCAGGAAGAAGAATCAAAAAGCAGATGGGATCACTGAGAGATTTAAACCCAAGCATATCAATGGTTACATTGGATATAAATGGTCTATACGCTAACATTCCAATTAAAATACATAAATTGACAGACTGTATAAAATAGCAAGACTCAAAAGAAATTCACTTAAAATACATACACATACTCATTTTAAAAATTAATGGATGGGCCAGGCATGGTGGCTGATGCCTGTAATCTTAGGACTCTGGGAGACCGAGGCAGGAGGATTGCATGAACTCAGGAGTTCGACACCAGTCTAAGCAAGAGCAACATCCTGTCTCTACTAAAAATAAAAAAATTAGCTGGGCTTTGTGGCATGCACCTATAGTTCCAACTACTCAATAGGCTGAGGTGGGAGGATCGCTTTGAGCCCAGGAGTTTGAGGTTGCAGTGAGCTATGATGACACCACTGCATTCTACCTGGGCAACAGAGCGAGACTCTGTCTTAAAAAAAATAAATAAATAAATAAGTAATGGAAGAAAAAATATACCATAAAAACGTGAATCAAAATAAAGCCAGAGTGACTATATTAATATAAAATAAAGTAGATTTTAGAATAAGGAATGTTACCAGAAAAAAAGAGGAATATTAAAAATTACAAAGTAAGGCTGGGCGCGGTGGCTCACGCCTGTAATCCTAGCACTCTGGGAGGCTGAGGCGGGTGGATCACTCAAGGTCAGGAGTTTGAGACCAGCCTGAGCAAGAGTGAGACCCCGTCTCTACTAAAAATAGAAAGAAATTATCTGGCCAACTAAAATATATATAGAAAAAATTAGCTGGGTATGGTGGCACATGCCTGTAGTCCCAGCTACTCGGGAGGCTGAGGCAGTAGGATTGCTTGAGCCCAGGAGTTTGAGGTTGCTGTGAGCTAGGCTGACGCCATGGCACTCACTCTAGCCCGGGCAACAAAGCGAGACTCTGTCTCAAAAAAAAAAAAAAAAAAAAAAAATTACAAAGTAAAGCTCAATTATAGTACCCTATTTATTTTCTTCATAAAACATCACTACACTTTATCACTATTTTAAATGACATGCCACTCATTTCTGTACTTATTTGTGATCTCTCTCCCCTCATTAGACATTGCAATAGTCCCTCGGTTTATACACATTTCCATGCTTGCTTCTCAAGCCTTCCTAGTCAATTGTACAAATTCTTCCCTTTCTTCCAATAATACTTCCAATATTCCAAATACTTCTATCCCTTTGCTTAAAATAGAGGAAACTTCTGTTGTTTGATAGATAAATAAATAACCAACCTAGCTAACACTTAATTAATTCCAGAATTTTTCAAAAAAAAATTCTCATAAAGTCACTAAATTTTTTGGAAAGTGGTAATAAACTAGGTATTAGTTAAAATGATAGAAAACAAGCTATTAGGAAATTGTTACCAAAACTATTATTTTCCTGTTTTTCGGTAGATTTTTTTTAAAAAAAGAAAAAGTATGAATTCAATATATGTGTTCAGGCAAACTGTTCTACCTGTAAACTTACAGCCACTTTAAATTACAGAAAATGCAGACAGATGAATATTTAGAGAATGCCTATGCTGCACGTAAAATATTCATTGAACAAACATCACAATTTATATCTTTCAGTTGCACCATTTTGCTTTTACTCTCAGTTGGGAAATTGATAAATTAGCAAAAAATAATCTCCCAACATTATCATTAGGCCCTTTGTGATCGTTAGACCAAGAAGGCTAATTTGATACACATGATATTTCCCACATTTATATTATTGATGTCAAAAAGTTAGAAGAACAAACACAGCTCTACTTTGACCTATTAATTAACTATAACATTTGGTTATACTACATGATTATGCAACAACAGCCAAAATAAAGCTGTGAGGAATAAAAATTCTGAAGTCAATGACCTAAAGCTTACTAAACAAGGAACATTGTTCAGTTTAAATATTAGATGAAAAATTCATTTTGAGTAAAACAGAAGCATTTACAATTAAAAAACATTCTTTCAACTCCAGTTTAAAAATACTTTTGCTGGCAAACCATCAAGGGCTCATTTTTTGATTTTAAATACTAGTTTATGTTAACATGGGTATACTTTACTTGTAGGTTTTTGTTTTCTTTTGTGTTTTAAATTGATGGTAGAAGCACTTACCATTGACACAGCTCCTTAGGTCAGGGTGAGCATCAGTTGACTGACGTGCAGCAGTGAATATTCCAGCTCGAAAAGAGCCAAGACAAACTGTAAATAAAAACATATGTACTCTTTTTAGAGTAGGCACTCACTTGATCTGAAATCATGATAGAAATTATCTCAAGCAGAGATGTAACGTTATCCTCAAATCTGTAGACCAGAGCCTGATTTATAAAGTATATATAATTATGTCGGTAGAATGAGCTAGTGTTTCTAGTTGCTGTGGGCAACTTCCAATATTTTTAATGTTGCATAGAGACTAATAAAATATTTGTATAATGTCTCAATATTACAAAGCAGGTTTACTTCATTCCTTTCATTCTTCACAACAATCCTGTGAAATCAGATATTGTAACCTGGCAGATATTCCTAGCAAACTAAGAAATAACAGCTGAAATAATAGAGACGAAGTACTAGGAACTTTAAAGTAATTAGGAGACATTTAGTGCCAAAAATACAATTCTTGATAGCCGATGAAGGTATTATATGTATCACTTCATTGTTCAGATAGTCAACAACTTGCTAAAAAAGGTGATATTTTGGTTAGCTTTTTTTGTTATCCTTGGAAAAATACAATTTATCACAGATTCAAAGGTTCATTTGAAATCAGTATGTGTTTAAGTTTCCTATTGCTACTGTGACAAATTGCCAAAAATTTAGCAGCTTTAGAAAAACAAATTTATTGTCTTATAGTTATGGGGTCAGGAGTCTAAAACAAAAGTGTACACAGGGCTTCATTACTTCTGGAGACTTCAAGGGAGAATCTATTTCCTGGTCTTTTTTAGCTTCTAGAGACCATCTGCATTTTTCGGCTCCTGGCTTCATCCTTGCATCACTCCTAATTCTTGCTTCATTGTCACCTATGCTACTACTGACTCTGATCTCCTGTAATCCTCTTACAACGAACCTTATGGTTATATTGGGCCCTCCCAGATAATCCAGGACAATGTCCCCACCAAAAGATCCTTAACTTAATCACATCTGCAAAGTCCTTTTTGCCATATAAGGTAACATTCACAGGTTCTGAGGATTAGGACATGGATATCTTTGGGGAGTCATTATTCAGCCTAAAATGGTGGGTTAGAAACAATAGAAACAATAATTTACAGATCATGTGGTATTTCTGGAGCACCTATCCTAGTCTGCTTTGTGTTGCTATAACAGAATACAATAGACTGGATAATTTGTAAAGAAAATAAATTTATTTCTCACAGTTCTGGAGGCTGGTAAGTCCAATATCAAGGTGCCTCAGCATTTGTTGAGGGCCTTTTTTCTGTGCCTGTGAATCTTTTTATGGTAGCTCCACTCCTACATCTCCACTGGGCATTGCCCTAGGGAGGGCTCTCTGCAGTGGCTCTGCCCCTGCAACAAGTCTTTCCCTGGGTCCCCAAGGTTGTCCATAATATCCTTTGAAATTGAGGTGGATGCTGCCCTGGCCCCACAGCTCTTGCATTCTGTGCACCTGCACAATTAGCACCACAAGGACACCACCACTGTTTATGGCTTGTACCTTCCCAAGTGATGGGTTGAGATGCACCTGGGCTCTCCTGAGCCATGGCTGAAACAGTTGAGTAGCACTGCACTGGAATTCAAGGAGCAGAGTGCCGAGGCAGTGAATGCTGAGGTCCTGCAGGCACCTCTATGAAAACCTGGCATCAAGGTCCTGCTCTGGGCCAGTGATGAGAGGGGAAACCTTGAAGATTTCTGAAATGCCTTTGGAGTCTTTCTCTCATTGTCTTGATGAACATCCCGTGGTTCTCTTCTATCCATGATAACCTCTTTTGCAAATATTTACTTAGCCCTGTTCTCCTTGGTTTGTTCTCCTAAAGACACCTCTTCACCCTTTAAATGGATAGGCTTTAAGTTTTCCAAATCTTTTCACCGTGCTTCCCTTTTAATTATAAATTCCATCTTTAAGCATTTCTCTCCTCTTGCACTTTACTATATACCATTAAAAGTAACCATGCAACTCTTTCAATATTTTGTTTAGAAATTTCTCAGATATCTTTGTTCAGCACTCTTAAATTCTGCATCCATAAAGCCTCAGGCATGGACATAATTCAGCCCAATTCTTTGCCACCTTGTAACAAAGATGGCCCTTACTCTAGTTTCCAATGCTTTGTTTCTCATTTCCATCTGGGACCTCATCAGAATGGCCTTTACCATCGATATTTTTAACAACATTCTTATCATGACACTTAAGTAATCTCTACAAAATGCCAGACTTCCCCTCCATTTCTTCTCTTCTGACTCCTCACCAGAATCACTCTCAATTTTCCATTTATAGCAATCTAGGCTTTTTCTAGACTGCTCCTCCAAATTCTTCCAGCCTCCACCCATTACCTGGTTCTAAAGCCACTTCCACATTTTCAGGTGTTTGTTATAGCAACAACCCCATTTCTGGTACCAATCTTATGTCTTAGTCTGCTCTGTGTTGCTATAATAGAATATTAGAGACCAGGTAAAGAAATTTACTTCTTCTAGTTCTGGAGGATGGGAAGTCCAACATCAAGGTGCTGGCATCTGGTGAGAGCCTTCTTGCTGCATCAACCCATGGTGGAAGGTGGAAGGGCAAGAGAGTGCAAGAGAAAGGGAGGGGAAGGCAGCCAAACTTGGCCCCAGTAAACTGAACTAGTTCTAGGTCTCGAGTAGTCTTACCTTTATACATTTGTCCCTCCTCTTGAATCACCCACCCTCAGACTTAGCTTATTCTATTGTGAAGATTTCATTAGTATCATTGCTTTTCAGACAGCCTCATTTTGTATCTCTGGACAAATTTGACAGTGAACAGGCAAAATTTGAAAGCCCTGAGGCTGGAGGCCCAGGTAAAAAGTTTCATATGGTGAGCAGGACCCTGGGCCAGACTACAAAGTAGGCTTAACCCAAAGTGCACCGTATATAAGTTTATACTAATATGTGTGATGGCATTTCTATGAAAAAGTACATTTAGAATTACAGTATGGGGAGCCAGTTTCACGGCTACTCAAAAGCAAAGCAATATAGAACCATCACCTCCCCACTTCATTTTCTTACTGCCCAACAGGAATGGGGAAAATTAAGGAGAGTGAGCAGGAAGGTGAGAATTGGAGGGAGATTGCCCCAGTTTTGTAGTCTGAGGCAGAAGCTCCCACAAGAAAAAGGATTAGAAACAGCAATTAGGGCCATCAGGGAGAAAAGGCTAAGAAACAGGCATTTTCAGGAGAGGTTCCTGTGGTCATGACAGAACATCCTACGAAAAGATCTTGGTTCTAGATTCTCACAATTGCTACCTTTTATTTACTTTTTTCCCCCATTAATTTTATTAGGGATTTAACTATTTCATTTTCTTTTGCCACTTGCTATAGGTACCACTGTCCTAATTATTTTGGTTTGTCAATTCTAAAAAAATATTAATAGCTCAAACAGCCATTGTTGACACTTAAACACAAGATTATAGTGGAGCCAGAGTCAGGTGAATTTTTCTTTTCTCCAAGAAACTACTTTATAACCCTCTGTCTTTAAGTTGCAGAAGAGGTCATCACACACAAAAAAAGTCTGAATGTTGGCTTATTTGACTTCACAAGCAGAAGACTGAGATTTCATGTTTCCCCTTTAACAGTGCATTATTATTATTGGTCTTTGAAAAGCCTATCACTTGCTTTAAAATATATACATATAATATATATTTCTTTCTATTTCCATTTCCATTTACTCTGTAGGCAATGATTCTAATGGTTTCATGTGTATTTTTAAAATTAGTATGTGTTCTTATAAACTACATATTTGCAATTTTGTGTCCGTGAATTTTTTCATTTCTGTAAATAGTTTCATATTATATATTATATTCTCTAACGTTTTTAAACTCAGCACTGTATTTTTATGATCCATCCATACTGCTATACATAATTTGTTGTGTCTAACTGCTAAACATTATTCCATATGTATTCAACCACTATCTTACAATTCTCTCTACCTGTGAGAGATACTCAGATTGCCTTCAACTTTTCACCACTACAAGTAGCGCTGCAACAAATATCCTCATGCATGTCTCCTTAGTACATGCATGAGAATTATTAGAATAGACACTCAGGAATGGAATTGTGGGATCATTAGGTAGGCATGTACCTAACGGCACTCCAGGAGTGCATTCCCACCAGCAGAACATAAGGATTTCTACATCTCATTTTTTTTTTTTTTTTGAGACAGAGTCTCACTCTTTCACCTGGTGAGTGCAGTGGAGTCATTTATAGCTCACTTCAATCTCCAACTCCTAGACCCATGTGACCCTCCTGCCTCAGCCTCCTGAATTGCTGGGACTACAGGCATGAGCCAGCATGCCCGGCTTATTTTTTCTATTTTTTTCTGTAGATACGTGTGGTCTTGCTATGTTGCCCAGGCTGGTCTCGAACTCCTAGGCTCAAGTGATTCTCCTGCTTTGGCCTCCCAAAGTGCTGGGATTACAGGTGTGAGCCACTGTGCCTGGCCTCTTTCTAATTTTTGCCAGACTAATAATACGTAATAAAATGATATCTTATATGGTTTTTCTAATTTCTAATGAGATGGAGCATATTTTCATGTCATTTTTTAAATTTGGGGGTTTTCTGAACCCCCCATCTGAAAATTTTCTCTCTTTTTTTTAACTGTTTTTCCATTGGCACTTATTTACTGTAACTGTGGATTTGCAGAAATTTAAACACTTATAAATATCATCTCTCATTTTGTCATCTGTCTTTTAACTTTACCTTTCATATCTATCTTGTAAGAGAAGTTCTTAATTTTGTTGTAATCTAATGTATTGATTATTTTGCCTTATAGTTTATAAATTTGAAGGGTTTTCTCCCCCCTGCCATTGATCACAAAGATATTCTCATATCTTTTTCTTTAATTTCGCAGCTTTACTTTAACATTTTTGTCTTTATTCCACCTAGAAATCATGGTTATTTGGTGGTAATTAGGAATCTAGATTTATTTTTCTGCTAATAGTCATCCACTTTTCTCAATACCATCTTCTAAACCATCCACAGTGATTTGTGCTATCATCTTTACCAAATATTAGGTTAGGTCATATATACATGGGTCTTTCTTTTAACTCTCTGTTCAGTTCCATTAGTCTACATGTTCTGACAATACCACATGGTTTTATTTTTATAGCCTTGTATTATTAATATTTGATAAAGTGCATATAAATTTGAGAATTGATCTCGTAGCATCACTTAATTCAAGATCATAAAATATATTTTCAAGATTTCAGTTCATCTCCTATATCCTCAATTTGGGCATTAAAATTTTCTCCATAAAGATTTTTTGTTTGTTTGTTTTTTTTGAGACAGCGTCTCGCTTTGTTGCCCGGGCTAGAGTGAGTGCCGTGGCATCAGCCTAGCTCACAGCAACCTCAAACTCCTGGGCTTAAGCAATCCTACCGCCTCAGCCTCCCAAGAAGCTGGGACTACAGGCATGCGCCACCATGTCCGGCTAATTTTTTCTATATATACATTTTAGTTGGCCAGATAATTTCTTTCTATTTTTAGTAGAGACGGGGTCTTGCTCTTGCTCAAGCTGGTCTCGAACTCCTGACCTTGAGCGATCCACCCACCTCGGCCTCTCAGAGTGCTAGGATTACAGGCGTGAGCCACCGCGCCCGGCCAAGATTTTTTTTCAGTATACACATGCATATTTATTTATTTGCCTTCCTGTAAAAGATATTTTACTTTTTTGAGCTTTAGTGTTACACTTTTGGCTTACATTAAGTGACTTTTTTTTTTATTTCAGGAAATTATGGGTATGTATTCCTAAGATATTTCTATACATTTTATGGGATTTGTTGCTATTATGAATGGTATCATGTTTTTCTTTTCTTTTCTTTTCTTTCTTTTCTTTCTTCTTTCTTTCTTTCTTTTTTTTTTTTTGAGTCACGGTTTCACTCTGTTGCCCAGGCTGGAGTGCACCGGCATGATCATAGCTCACTGCAGCCTTGAACTCCTGGCCTCAAGCGATACGCCCACGTCAGCCTTCCAAGAAGCTGGGACTACAGGCACTCACCACAACACCTGGTTATCTTTTTATTTTCTACTTGACTATTGCTTGTGTAAAGAACTACTACGGATTTTTATAGGATAGTCTTAGAACTACCTAAATCTCTTATGTTCTCTAATATTTTGTATATGGATTTTCTTTTTTCTAGGTATATCAATTATGAATAATGAACTATATATTATGGCTTATGATCTACACAATCCTCATTTGTTTTCCCTTTTTTATTGCATTGGCTGTAATCTCCAGTGTTTCCCTTCTTGTTCTCAACCACAAAGATCTCTTTCTCTCTCTCTGCCTCTCTGGTGTGTATCAGCAGACTGACCATGCTTGCCAATTTGCCCAGCACAATTCCATTTTATTCTTTTATATCTGGCATTTATCTAGATAATAATCCTACACTGAAGTGTCAGATTTTGGAAGATAAATTACATAGTTACTGTATATTTAACCTTTACCAAGCTCAGAAACTTTTCTTATATTCTTAGTTTGACAAAAGTTTTTTATCACAATTAAGTGTTAAACTTTATCAACTGCTTTTTCTATATGAACTGGGGTAATATATTATTTCTATGGAGAATTACATATACTGATAGATTTTCTGATGTTAAACCATCCTTAAATTTCTGGAATAAACCTTATTTGATCATGATATATTATTTTTAACACACTTTAGATTAGACTGGATATCATTTTATTAAGGATTGATTAAAAAAATAAATTATATTTTCATTTTCTCATATTGCCCTGATCTGGCTTTGGAGTCAAGATTACACCAGTCTCTTAGAAAAACCTCACAGTACAGAATCTTTTTCCATTTTTTAGGACAATTTTATAAGAGAAAAATTAACAATTTCTTTAAATTTGGAAGAACTCATCTGTAAAACCACCTGGATCTGGGTTTGGGGGGAAATAGTGAGAAGAGGGCTTTGACTGAGGTTGTAACTTGTTTAGTACATATTTGTATAACCCAGTTCTTGAATGCTTCTTGTGAAATTATAGATATATTTTTCTAGGAATATACCCATTTTTCCTAGGTTTCCAAATGTATCTTGGTATAGCTGTTTGTAATATTTTACGATTACCTTTTTAATATATGTTGGATTTAGACTCCCTCCTCTTTTCATCCTGTAGTTTGCATATTGGCATTTCCTCTTTCTTTTCTTGTTTTTCCTTAATTGTTCTAGCCAGATGTCAATTCAACTCATTAATATTTTCAAAGAATGAGGCAGGGCACGGTGGCTCACGCCTGTAATCCTAGCACTCTGGGAGGCTGAAGCGGGTGGATCGCTCGAGGTCAGGAGTTCGAGACCAGCCTGAGCAAGAGCGAGACCCCGTCTCTACTAAAAATAGAAAGAAATTATCTGGCCAACTAAAAATATATATAGGAAAAATTAGCCGGGCATGGTGGCGCATGCCTGTAGTCCCAGCTATTCAGGAGGCTGAGGCAGTAGGATCGCTTAAGCCCAGGAGTTTGAGGTTGCTGTGAGCTAGTCTGACACCACGGCACTCACTCTAGCCTGGGCAACAAAGCGAGACTCTGTCTCAAAAAAAAAAAAAAAAAAAAAAATATTTTCAAAGAATGAGATTTTGCTTTTGTTAGTCCTCTCTTTTGTCTATTTCACTTTTTTCCTATCTCTATTATTGTTATTTTTTTTATTTCTTGTTAATCAGGGTTTGCTCTCCTGTACTTTTTTGGTTTGTTTTCTTGATTTGAAAGTTTAGGTCACTCTTAAAATCCTCCAATCTGTTGTCTCTCTGCTGCCTCGGCTGTCAGCACCCCAATTCCCCACCCACACACGCCAGGTCAAGCCCGAATTCAGTCCATCTGGGGTTCTTACACTTTCTTACACTTCTTATTGTTTTTCATTTTATTTTGTTATTACTAGTGCCTAGAATCTTACTGTTTCTCCAGAGAGGATGTGAAGGGAAGGAATCGGTAGTTTGGGATAATTCACTAACTCGGAAGGAGCTAGAAACTAAAAATGAATTCTAATGTTTATATTCAGGCTCAGAGAGTAGTATTCTTCCCAGGAAGTTTCTCTCTCATTAATAGAATTATTCACTCTATCAGGTGATATTTTCACAGGCCTATACAGATGGTAGAGTTATTCATCTTATTTCCTAAGGAACAAACACCACAATTAAAAACTTATGTTTGTACAGTGAAACACAGGGTATTTTTTCCAAATTGCATGTTTTCAAGATAGTACATGAGATATGTGGATGGACTGAAGTGCTTTATGAACCCTTAAACTAAGTCTAAATTCTGTCCAAAAAGAATGGGTCACAGTTGTCTAATTTCTTTGGTGACCTTATCCCACTACAAGGAGTTCCCTGCATGAGCTGTTGCAATTAGTTAAAACTACTCTTAAGTTTACCAGGGACAGGATTATAAAATTTTTTTCCCCTCAACTTAGGGCCTGGCATAGGTTATAGCATATACACATCAAATGACAGAAAAGTTTAACTCAGGTACGGCATTTTTTTTTTTCTCTTTTCAACTTATGTATGCCTATATATAAGTAAAGAACAAAATATAAAATTTGAATCAAAAACCAAATCATAATAAAAAGTATATTTGTTTCATATGATGCGTTGATTAAATAATAATACTTTACATTTGAGCAAACTTTGACAGAGTAAAAAAATCTATCTATATGCATATACTTACTTGGTATTCCAAGAGCTCTGAAGTTAGAAAATATAGTCATAGTATACATTTAAAAATATAGAACTTGAAAAGTTAAATAGTTAAGTAACTTGCTTAACCTGACACAACTAGAAATTTTTAGGTCTGGGACTAGAGCCCACATCTTGTGTTTTTGTTTATTTTTTCTTACTTTGGCTTTTTACCATGCTGCCAAGTAAGATAGGTAAAGAGAAAAGAAAGTTAGGTGGAGCCAGAAAAGAAAAAAACTGAAAGGGATAAAGGGAGAAAAGAAAAATATTTTATCTAAGGAATTTTCCCAGAACACATAATGCTGTATTCAAATGTTATTTATCTTTATCTAAATGTACTTTGTGATCAAAGGAATACATCTTCTGGAATGTTGTACCCGCAAGAACACAGCCTCATTACAAAGCCCTAAGAAGCAAAGGTTAACACTATATTTTTTAATTCAAGCTTATAATTTATAAGAGTCAAACATTGTCTACTTTTACTATAAAATATTTAAATTCTACCTAAACTGAGAAGCTGAACTCGTCTCGATATTCTGTCTTTCCTCCACTTTGATAGTACAAATGCTTGATTTTTTTTAGAAAGTTAGGAGTCACATGTAATTTTAGAAAAGAAGAGATCTTTTTCATAGATGTATACCTATATTCCATTGCCTCTTTAAGATACGGCACCTAAATCTTGTTGCACTTCAGTATCTATAGACATAATAATATATAAATATCACCTCACAATTAATTTTTACAGTGTGCCATTTCGAAACTCGAGGGAAATTATTTAAGTTTGATATTAGTAGCTACAGAAAGGGAAAGGAAAGAAAAAAAATGGAAACTGAAGACAAGTCAGGGAAGAAAAATGAAGAGGACTAGCATGACAAACATCTTACTGAGTGCTTCAAAAACATCTCATTGTAGTACTTGCTACAAACTTATTAGGTAAATAATTTCTATCCATTTGACAAATGAGAAAACTATAGCACATATAGTTTAATCCTTAATAACTTAAATAATTTTAAGATCTTGCAAAAAGGAAACGTGGAATTGGAGATTATAAAAAGAAATAGTGATAAGCCAACTAGAAGACACCCAGCAGCACACAGCACAACAATGTAAAATGACATGGCATTCTAAAGAGAGATACCACAGAATTGATGTCTTAGAGTTGATGAGAGGGTGAACTGTAGTGTAGTATACTATAGTTGAGTCTTCTTGGCTCAGGATACGTCATAAATATAAAATTCTTATTGCATGGTGGTAGAAGAAAATGAAAGAAAAAAAACTAAATAAATAAAAACAAAACGAAAACAAAGATTCTGATCATCTTAGACACTTAAAAAATAGAAGAGTAACCATATCAGGATCTATGGAAAAGAGCTCCTGGTTCTAAAGGGTCTTCTACCCAGGGGTCTTGGGCTTTTAGTCTGTTAATTGTCCCAAAGGTAAACAGAATATAGACATGGGCTGCATAACATTTCAGTCAACAACAAACCACACATACTATGGTCCTATAAGATTATAGTGGAGCTGAGAAATTCCTATTGCCTAGTGACATCTTAGCCATTGTAAGGTCATAGTGCAGCACGTTGCCTTTTCTGTGTTCACATATGTTTAGATACACAAATACTTAACATTGTGCTGTAATTGCCTACAGTATTCAATACAGTAGCATGTTGTACAGGTTTGTAGCCTAAGACCAATAGGCTATAACATATAGCCTAATGTGTAGTAGGCTACACCATCTAGGTTTGTTTAAGTACACTTTATAATGTTTGCATGACAAAATACCCTAATGATGCATTTTCAGAATGTATCCCCCTTGTTAAGTGATACATACCATCACTTCAATGTAAGGCTCTGTAAGAACAAGGGGAAAGGTCTAATATTCCTTCATCTCATGATGGTCCTTAGAATCTCTGCATGAATATTTACAAACAAAACCAAACAAAAATAAAGCTCCTAAACTATAATTAAATCCTCAAAATTCATGAGAAATGAGTTTAATAAACCATTATTTGCAAAATTATGTTAAAAATTCTAAGCTGCATAGTTATTAGTGCATATCAGAGCCCATTTCTACTTTTTATTTTCGAAGAATATTTACTTTTCATTTCAAATTGGCGAGGATGAGAGTAGGGTGGAAAGATGCATAGATAAGCAATATTTGGAACCTAAAGGAGGAGGGAGAGCACACCGCTGTGTTCTGTGCCTACAGAGAATCCCATCAGAGAGAGATGTACAAATTATTCTCCACTTTTATTTTTGGAAATGCCAACAATTCTCTCAAGGACTATGAATATAAAACATTTCTCTATTTGCTTAAAGCAAACTGGAGCCTTGTTACCTTTGATTGATATTTAATTGAAATCGTCTAATCTATTTGAGTTTGGAAATACTACCTCACTCCTTGAGAGCCCAGAATCATACCTAAAAACAGAACATGGATAGGATACTGCAGGAACTGATGAAATGGGGTTGTAAAGAGAGAAGCTGTTAATGATTTCTATAAATATTTAAATGATAATTATTTATGTCATAATCTCTGAAGAGTTTGGAGATCTTTCCTTTCATTAAAAGATAACTCATGAAAATTCATATACTTACAAAAAATGTCTTGGTACCTAAATACAACTGAACATTAAGCCTGATGACTCTATGCGAAGGATACAAGAATGAAAAAACCGAAAATCATAATGCCACATGATAATAAAATAATTATTCCAAATTAGTATGCATGTATTTAAATAAAAGAACAACAAAATTGCATATAAAATGAAATCTCACTCCCAAGTATAATGAAATTACATTGGATGGAATATATGGGTAGAGAGTTAGACTTGAACATATCTAAGTTCCCTTCTAAGATAGTAGATTGAAGGCTGCCTAGGGCTGGGAGTGGGAAAGGGGGACAGAGGGTACATGAAGGGGTGGTGTGGGACAAGTCAGGGGAATGCTGGAGAGTTGGAGTTAGATGGCTAAAGGATACAGAGTTTCTTTTGGGGGTGAAAATGTTCTAAAGTTGACTGTGGTTATGTTTGCACAACTCTGAATAGACTAAAAACCACTGAATTATATATTTTAAGTGGGTGAATTATATGGGTGTGAGTTATATCTAAATAAAAAATAAAGCTGTTTATTATCAAATTTAAAAAATAAATAAATAAATAAATAAGTTCCCTTCTATTGTATGATTATGTGATTAAGATGCTTTGAACTTACCTAAGTATTTTGGATAAAAATTATCCTAGAAAGAGAAAAAAGAAAAAATATATATTAGCAAACCTAAATTTCATTAAAAAGTTAAAACTTAATTTTATAATGTGTTTTTACATTAAACTGCATATAAATTACATATAACTGTCATTTTCACATAATATCGTATTTTTTCTATAGTAAAATATACCAAGAGAAGTAAAAAAGTTAAACCAATAAGATGCTTGGGTTTAAGGCAATATTAATCACTTAAATCACGTTTCAAAAGCTTCTAATCTGAAAACAAGTTCTATTTAAGACATTAAATATAATCATATATGCCCCCTTTTTGTAAATACTTTAATTTTTCTATAATGAATACTCATTTGACATACTTTATGTCATGATGATTACCCACACCAGATTCAATGTTGAATAACAGTTAATTAAAGTGGACATTTATTTTGTAGCATCTTATGTCTATGTAATACTTTATTTATAAATTGGTTGTGTACTGAAAGTTTGTCTGTAAATCAGTAATTTGGACTAAGGAATGTACCTTACCAAAGGAAGAAAAATGTTAGAAATTTCTGACAGTAATTTCCCAGGCTGGTCCACAAAAGCATTCATAATGTATCTAACATGTAACATTAACAGCACAAGAACACCTCATGAGAAACCAGAATTTCTGCAGAAAAACATATTGTGCTTAATTTTACAGCTTAGTAAGTACAGAACATATCTTCATCTAGTACAGAGTCAACATCCTCATTCTTTTGTCCTCACACATATAAACCTATACAACCAATGCTTACTTACTGATTTATAAGAATGAAATCTCCTACCAAGTAATTCAGACAACAATATTGTCTTCTACAGAAGAAAAGCCAGGAGGAAAAGCAGCAACAAATGGCTTCAAAAGGTGATGATGTGATGGTGAAAGGAATATATTAGGGACAGTGGAGAGGTAAGCAACAGGATGAAGATTGGAAATGTGCACTAGGGTATCAGGGATGTGGTCAGGGAGTGTTTGGAGTAGGGTAGAAAATGATAAACATTAACAATTTTTTTCTTTCATTTCATTTCTCCCATTTTTTGTCCTGCTCTCTCTGTCATCTCTTTCTTTTCTGTCAATGAGACCAATGTTAGAGTTAGTGGAGGGGAGGATGTGCATAAAGGAGTTTTCCTTCTTCACTATCTGTTCGTCTCTCCATTGCAGTCTTCTCCCTCACTTCTCCTTCTGCTACTTAGAGGCTACTTTCTACGAACATATCTACAATGTTAGAATTTATGGGTGATGTAATAATATGATATCTTGGGCATGCAGCCAGGCCTTAAAATATTCCAGAAAAACAAAACAAAAGTTAGAATGCATGGGATAAAAAATGGGCAAAACAAGGATGGCAGATGGTTGGTAATTGTTGAACCAGGCATAGGTAAATTTATTACATTTTTCTCTCTACTTTGATATTTAAAATTTCCATAATAAAAAGGAAGACAACATATATAACAAAATATATATATATATATACACACACATATACACACATACACACTATTATATATGCACTGTATTCCTTTTCATTATGGAAATTTATAATTTTTACTATACAATATGCACATTCCTTTTTATTATGGAAATACAAAATATGTCGAAAACACATATATAATATGTATATCAGGTAGATATACATTATATATATGTTTCCTATGTAAGAAAAGTATTCTACCATATTGTGTGGAATAAAATATCTTTGTCCCATCAATTGTATAGCCACAAAAGCAACCAACCATTGAGAGAAACATTTCATTTAATTCTGGAGAGTAGTAATAATTAATCTTTGAATACCTTGGGATAAATTCCCTTTTAACCTATTAGAACAGGTGGAGGTAAAAAGGATTAACTAGCAGCCCCAGAGAACAAGTTGCTACTGATTTGGACAAATATTCTAACCATAAACAAATGGCTCTTGCTCATTATCCCTCATCTATTCTCATGGTCCTGGGAGCCATGGCAGAAGTATGGGAGGTACTTTGTATATAGGTTCTCCCTCTTTTGCTCTAGGTTATACAGTTCGTCTCAGGAAAAATATCAGAGGTGACCCTGAAGGTTATCTGATTAGAATTCTCAAGGGCCCCCTCACATTATTTTTTTCTTTTCTTTTTTTTTTTGGACAGAGTCTTGCTCTGTTGCCCTGGCTAGAGTGCAATGGTGTCATAATAGCTCACTAAAACCTCAAACTCCCCTAGGATAATTACGAGATCTAAAGATAAGGTCTAGGGGGTCCCATATTTCTGTATGATATTTAGGGGTCCATGTGATTAGATTTTTCTTGACAAACTTGGAAAATTTCATACACTGAAGGTATAAATTCTAATCCTAGGGATTATTGCTTATATGAAGTAGGCTCAGAAAGCTTTCCAAGGGTACATGTAATAAAGTTTACTCAGTGTACACAGTACACAGTAATGAATTCTGCATTAGGCATTCACTGAGTATCTGCTATGTACCAAGCTCTGGATTAGATAGCCCTGTTTTCTAAAGCCTAGTTAAAAATAAATGCCAGGCCAGGCACGGTGGCTCACACCTGTAATCCTCGCACTCTGGGAGGCTGAGGCGGGTGGATCCTTTGAGCTCAGGAGTTTGAGACCAGCCTGAGCAAGAGCAAGACCCTATCTCTACTAAAATAGAAAGAAATTATATGTACAACGAAAAATATATATAGAAAAAATTAGCTGGGCATGGTGGCCCATGCCTGTAGTCCCAGCTACTCGGGAGGCTGAGGCAGGAGGATGGCTTGAGCCCAGGAGTTTGAGGTTGCTGTGAGCTAGGCTGACGCCACAGCACTCTAGCCCAGGCAAAAGAGTGAGACTCTGTCTCAAAAAATAAATAAATAAATAAATAATAAATAATAAAAATAAAAATAAATGCCAATAGAGAGATTGAACAAAGCATAGTGATAACAATCCAAATATGTGTGTGCACGCACAAACATACACATACACGCACATTATACTTGAGACGTCCTCTCCCATCTCCCTCACACTACCAAATTCTGGTGGGAGAAAATATTTACAGACCACAAGGTGAATACTATTTGCTGATAATGAAGTATAATTGAATTACACTTTGGTCAGAACAGATTATTATTGGCAATAGTATCTTTGTGACAAGCCCACCTTCCTCTGATGGCACGCCCTGAAATGGAAGTGGTTACGTCTGGAAGGTGATGTACAAAATCATCAACTTTAAAATGGAATGCAAAGGAACTCAAGCTGTAAATGCTCAATCTGTAAGTGTATGTCTAGGCATGCAGAATTGATAATTTTCATGGATTCTTACCGTCTCAGGGTCATTTTCAAAGATCTCCCTGGCTTCTTCTTTATTGCATAGTTCTTCAATACATTCTCTTTCAAGATTACCCTGTTTGGTTTCTTCAAGCAAACTATTTGCACGACGTTTCCTAACCAGGACTTGTGAAGCATGTTTTTTTGACAAAACTAAAGGAAAAAATAAGTTTATATGAATAAATCTTCCATTTCCTCAACTAAAATATATTATTTTATTAAATAAGAAGAGTTATGGGCAATATATATAACCTGAACTTTTGTAACCCCATAATGAGCTGAAATTAAAAAAAAAAAAGAAGAGTTACAAATTATTCATGCTTGAAGTCAAACACACCAGATGATATGCAATGTTTACCTTATGATTGCAATGGAAAAAACATCATGCTAAAATGCCTATGTCAAAAGTCATAGTCACACCATCTTTTAAAGCAAAAGTAATAAACTTTCTCAATTTTCATGGGAAATTTCTGTGATCTTTGTGGAGATACACAAATGTGGGAGTACAGTCCAATCAGCTATTTGAGAGGTACTAGATAAGCTACAACATTTGATTATTCATACAAACAGGAAAATAAAAATTCATGAACAAATGACATTATGCAAAGTACAAAATACAAAAGGCAGGGAGAAAAAATTGGTAACTTTGACTTCATAAAAACTTTTAACAAGTCCAAGAACAACCAAAACAATATAAGAAAGTTCAATATCAAGCAACAAATTGGAGAGAAATGCTTGCATCATATAGAACAGAAAAAAAATTACATACAGAATTTATGATCTACTTTTGCAAAATAAAAACAAACAATAAGCCAAACAATAAATAAATGTGTGCAAGGTTATATACAAAATCATCTAAACAATATAAACAAAATATAAACGAAAGTATAAACAAAATCATATAAACTATCACTACAGAGAAAAAAGCTGACAAACATACAATGTTCAATACATTTTTAATTAGATTTTTATCTATTAGATTTGCAAAAATTTAAAAGACTGATAACAATTATTGATGAGAATAAAGGGAAACATGTATTTTTGTTACACTGGTGGTGGGAATATAAATGGGCAAGCATTATTTGAAGATAATTTGGTAAGATTTAAAGCACACACAATCTTCAACTCAGCAACTTTGCTTCCAACTATGTCCTACACATATGCATGTGTGCTGGAAAAGACATGTATAGAATGTTTACTGACAGATTGTTTGTAAGATCAAAAAATTAGAAACAACCTAAATATCTATTAAGAGGGGAATGGCGGCAGCCGGGTGTTGTGGCTCCTGCCTGTAATCCTAGCACTCTGGGAGGCCAAGGCAGCAGGATCACTGAGCTCAAGAGTTCGAGACCAGCCTGAGCAAGAGTGAGAGCCAGTCTCTACCAAAAATAGAAAAATTAGTCAGGCATGGTGGCACATGCCTGTAGTCCCAGCTACATGGGAAGAGTAGCAAATATATGATTCTGGGGAAAACAATAATACTTGAACGATAACATCAATAGCAAAAAACATCATGAAATGATGAATACATTGATTCAATAACAAAAAAATCAAGGTCAAGTGAACTTTGGGAAAAAACCACCATAAACATTTACTTCTTGGCATTTCTTCCATACAAAATATTAAGTTATGGAATTAAGGGCTTAATATTTATATTTAAGAATATCTCTTTCTCTACAAGGGCCCCCAGTAAAGGACACAGACCAGGTATAATAACACAGACTACATTCATGTTTGTGAAAGGGGAAATTCTCAACCACCCAGGTAGAACCAAGTTGGTGGTTTAAAGCAATGACCACCTAAGTTTATAAAAGGAAACATAATAACCTCCATTATTTAAAGATAATGAAACTCAGGTAAAGAGCATGCAGTATATTTGCCCATAATTATAAAGTTAATCAGCAACAAAACTAGGACTAGATCACAGTCACCCTGGCACTCAGACCTGCACCCCATCCGTTTGCTGCTTCTCAGAAAATAGGGACTTTTATTGTCTCCATTCATGAGAGGAATATCGAAAGGGAAAATTGTTATACCTTTGACCTAAAGAATAATTATGCTAACAATAAAGAAGTAATTTTGTCTAAATATTTGCATCAAATTTGGATGTTTATGTTTTATTTCACCTAGGTTCAGCCCAACAATGCTTTAAAGTGGCATGATACTTAATAATTTTTAAAGTGTATATTATTTCATTTGATCTTCACATGATGAAAGAAACAATAGGATAGAATTATCACCCACATTTTCTTATTCGAGAAAATGAAGCTGAAAGAAGTGACACAATTTTCAATGTCACAGAGCTAGCAAGTTGTGCTAATAGGATTCAAATATACCCATTATCTTAGTCCATTGCTCTTTTCTTCTGTATATTGTGCCACACAAACGTCCATGATGTACTTGATTTAATTTTTTTCCATTTATATAGCTTTATTTGGAATGTTTACATCAGTATAGTGGAACTAAATTTTAGAGACATTGGATTTCATTAGTTTAGAGATCACTACTTTATTATAAAAGGGAGACATGGAAATTTTTTACTGGATGAAAGATTTCAGAACTTCAATGGAATGGGCAGCTTCACGTTGATGAGATTTCAATAGTGATTTGAAATAAATACTTTCCAAGAATGTCAACACCTCTAAATAAAAAATAATCCTTGTGGTCTAGAACTACTTTGGTGCCTCCATATTCTTTTTTTTTTTTTTTTTTTTTTTTTGAGACAGAGTCTCACTCTGTTGCCCGGGCTAGAGTGAGTGCCATGGCTTCAGCCTAGCTCACAGCAACCTCAAACTCCTGGGCTCAAGCGATCCTCCTGCCTCAGCCTCCCGAGTAGCTGGGACTACAGGCATGCGCCACCATGCCCGGCTAATTTTTTGTATATATATATTTTAGTTGTCCATATAATTTCTTTCTATTTTTAGTAGAGACGGGGTCTCACTCTTGCTCAGGCTGGTCTCGAACTCCTGACCTCGAGTGATCCACCCGCCTCGGCCTCCCAGAGTGCTAGGATTACAGGCGTGAGCCACCGCGCCCGGCCCATATTCTGGGAGAAGAATTTTATCTCCAACTTTCATACCAACTGACTGAATCTCTCCACCCTTTCCTTTGGGGCCTGACCAAAGAGCTACTACTGTTGCTTGCAATACTTTTCCTTGAGATTTTTCTGTAAGTATGCTGCCTGCTTTGCTTACAGTTTCAGCTGCACTTTGTTCAACCAATACTTGGTGAAAAGCAGAAGAAACTTTTTAACTGCTTGTCCTGCCATGACTTCAACTTCTGCTGCCACAGCCCAGACTGTTCTTGCACTGCTGCTACAAGCTGATTTAAATGTTTAAAAACTAAATTTTGTGGTTGTGCAGTGTATAAGTTTGGTGTCTTAAATAAGACATTTGCTGTCCTTTATAAAATAAACCCATCCATCTACAGAGTGGCTTTTGAGGGAGTCCACTGCTTTTTGACAGAAAGATACAAATATGATATCACAGATCCAAATTAAGAACTACAGGACTGTAGGATGAGAAAAGTATGTGGTTAGGAGTGCTTTTACCAGTTGGCTCAAAGCTCTTTTGCCCAAAAATACCCACCCTACTGGCATTGCAGGAATGTCTAAAAAGTTCCACTATTTATGATAATAATAACCATGACATATAAGCACATAAAAACTACTTTGCAGTATCTGCTTTAACTCTACTCACAACTTTTCTTCTAAGCAGATCATAATTTTCCATTTTCGATGAATAGCCTGCAACTCAGAAAAGTTGAGTTAATCTTACCAAGTTCCCACAGTTGAGAACACAGCCCAGCCAGCCTCCAAAACCTGTTCTCTTTTTATATTACCACTGTCTCATCATTTGTTTCACTTCTTTGTATTAAGAAGTATCTCAAGGAAGTCCTTGTTTAAACCAACTATGTTGCTTGCAAAGTGTTACATTCAGATTCCAAATTTTAGGTTATAATTTCAAGTTATGAGTCTCTTCAGATAAGAAGTATGTCTGAGTCAGCTTGAGTTTTGAACTTAATCTGAGTCATTCTTCAAAATAGTGACCATAGCAGGTGGGAAAATTATGACAATAATGGAACCATTGTTCAAACATTAAC